>NC_050186.1:30614226-30676726 GCF_008315115.2 Sander lucioperca | reverse complement strand
CTGTAAAAGCAC
The DNA here is from genome assembly GCF_008315115.2 of Sander lucioperca. NCBI lineage: Eukaryota > Metazoa > Chordata > Actinopteri > Perciformes > Percidae > Sander > Sander lucioperca. Next base: position 30,676,714 of record NC_050186.1, on the reverse strand, counting down.
TTTGAGTAGTTGCTAAGACTATAAAAGTATAAATACAGTCCATTTACATTACTGTTCTAACAGAATGGACAGGTGAAACACAGGGACCCGTGTACTACTGTACCTGCAGACAGGTTTAGGTGCCGGTCCTAACCCTGACGGGTTGCAGTCAGGGAAGGAGGAGTGGCAGAGCAGTGAGCGTACTGCAGGGCTACACAGCATACTGAGTCCTTCCAGCTCCGTCCACCAGCTCTGAACCAGGTACTCCTGCATGTCCTCGGGGTCCGAGAGGGAGGAGTTAAAGAAAACCAGCACACCATCTGGCAGGATGGTGCGGCACACATCTCCACGGTACGCACTGCAGTAGCCTGCAATGCCCTTGTAGAGTCTGTGGGAAGTAGACACACAAACACAAATGAGAATTGATTGCTTGAACCAAGGAAGACGAAAACACAAAGATCCTTAACAGTGCTTCTCTAAGATATTGGTTAGTATGAGTCAAGTCATTGATGTTGACTTATTACTGTTAATGGAGTAAATAAAGAAATTCCAGGAATACATATTGTATTTGTTTCTGTTTGGCTTTAACTATATATTGTACAGAAGTAGCCATGGACTTGACTTCATGAAGTGTCTCATGTAGAAATTGACTATGCTGACAGCTTAAATATTTACTGATGGGATCTTTAAAAACATTCAATAAAGAAAGGTCATGCCATAACTTGTCAGGCAGAAAGGCATTATTATGATTAACAGATATATTAAGTATTTTGTATAGCTTGTTGATATAACCTTGTTTGGCTATAGCATTTTCTTTTTCTGGCTTTATTTATTTGTGTGGAGGATAAGCAGGTATGACAATCATTCTATAGGGAAGACAAGTTCATCCATCCAATATCTTAACCCCCCCTATCTGTTGCAGAGGGCTGGAGCCCTGATAGCAAGGTGAGAGAGATGAGTATACCCTGGACAGGTCACAGACTCATTTGTATGTGCTAGTTGGCATTAGCAATCTATCTAAACTCGACCTGGATAGGGTCAAGTTACTACAGTATGCATCGACCTCACTGGTAGGAAAATCATGGAAAATAGAAATAAGAAATGGCTATGGTTATTAAAGGTGCTCTAAGCGATGTTGGGTGACGGCACTTCTTGTTGACGTTCAAAGTATTTTCAAACAAAACGAGGCTAGCTCGCCCCTCCCTCCTCCTCATCCCGTCCCCTCCCTTCCGTGCTTCCGCGCACTAACCCCCCAACCCCCACCCCCAAATCCTTCTTGTCGGTTATTGGCTGGAACACCGGAAAACTGTTTGTTATGTTTGGTGGTGCAGGTGGGTACAGTTTGTTTTTGTTGCTGTTTGTGGAGCCTGGGCTGTCTACAGAGACTGCATTTTTTTACAGTGTGTTCAGGGGACAGGCAGCTAGTGGATAGTGAGGAGATGTTTGCTGTATGTGACAAAAAATGTTGTAGCCTAAAAAACGTGTTACATCACTTAGAGCACCTTTAAGTTAACCGTGCCACTGCCCTTCATCTGTATTAATAATGCCTGGACTCATTTGTAATTTCTGTTGAAAAGAATATTGACCCCTATTTTCCAGTGGGCCTGTCGCGACCTCCGTGAGCACTCGCAGCCATTCAAGTCAATGCTTGATATTCCACCAGCCGCGCCATGCCATTTCCCAGTAGCGTGCATGAAGCGACTCTTTGCTAAAGATATGCGCCAGGTCTATTTTCACACGAGCTGGAAGGAAGGGAAGGGCAGGAAGGGAAACAGTGAGAGTATCCAGTCAATTTACTAAAAGACACCCTCCCAAAATCTTAAATGTCTCCTCTACAAAACCATGGAAGACAAGAGATTCATCTTGGAGGTGGAAAAACATAACAGACACCACAGATCTTTTTTATAAAGACAACGCCAGAAAAGAGAAAGCATGGAGTTTAATTGCAGGAGTGCCTGGAGTGGAAGGTAGATGCTAGCTTAAAGTTACATTGTGTAAGAATTTTTCCCATCTAGCGGTGAAATTGTATAATGACAACCAATTGAATATTACTTTCTAGCCCTTCCCATTCCGAGCGCGTTTTAACTCCTACGGTGGCCGAACCCGAAATTTGCTCTTAGTATCTCCATCGTTTACACGCAGCTGTTCTAGCCACTCCAATATTAACTTTGTGGTTGTTGCTTTGCCTGTCGCGTTGTCGTTTTAATTCTCTTTTTCGCTTCCCTGGCGAGTAATCTCCCCCTGGCATTCGCCACGGTGCCAATAGGTGTAGGAGGGCGAAAGGCGGATGTATGTCCTTCTTTGGCTAATGTATTTTAAAGATGGAGGCGCAACATGGCGGACGTCATTCGAGCGACTCGCTCGTATGTATTCTGAATGATTCTAAATGGCAGATTCTACGCGTACGAGAATAACTTTGATTGGTTGGTGGAAGTAATTACCAATGAATGAGCACATATTTGTGAAAGAACAAATGGGTTTTTGCTAAGAATCAACTCAAAAAATTACACAGTAGAGACAATTAAATCTTCAAGTCGGCCAGCAAGACGCTCCGCTTCTGAAACGCTCCCGGTGTGGTATGTCGCGTGGCGGAGGACGGAACAAAACCTGAACGCAGCACACGCGGCCATTGGAAAATCGGAGTGAGAAATAGATCCCGACTACGGGTCCCCCCAGAGCAGTCTATTGTTTTGGCTGACAGTTAGTGAACTTGTGTGGAGATGCGTGTACTTAAAAAAAGAAGACAAAAAGAAATGGCCTCCATGCATCAACTGAAATATCTTCTTTAAAATCATCCAGATGTTAATCATGAAACAGGTTGTCGTAGGTTCATAGGAAAGTACATCCTGTGCGTCTGCCTGTTGGACTCCCTTGCTGCCTCTATATTGAACAAATCAGTCACACATACATACTTAAACCTGCCTGTCTGTGTTCCTGACTCTTTACTTCCTACTCTCTGTTTCCCTCTCTGTCTGCATCTTTGTTTCCCAGCTGTATTGTCTGTTCGTCTTCCAGCAAGGACATGCTCCACATTTCTTTCTGTCTGCCTCACATCCATGGTCTCTCTCTGTCGGCCTGTCTGTCTAACAGCCTTCACTCCACTTGTCCCTTTGCCTGTCTGTATATTGCGACACTTCCAAACTCCAGATGTTGGGGAACATAGGTAACAGAGTCTAACCATCAAATTTAAAGCTGACCGGTAAATCTATTAACCCTATCATCTCATACATACCTTGTCCTTTGTTTTACTTTCTCTCAATTACTCTCTCTGTTTCTACATCCTATAAATATATTTTTCAGATGTGGTCATGAGTTGGCAAATCAGCAAGTTCTAACGATTAAGCCTGATCCTTTTGTTTGTCCATGACCTGCAATTCACTGCCTATTTCTTCATTCTTACCTCAGAAATTCTGACACTGTAAGGGATCCCAAGGCCGACATTTATTTTCTCTTTCTCCTACCTGTCTCTCTTCATCTCCTTCTCTCCCTGTCTCTGCAGTGACATAGTGCAGATGTGGTAACTGTAGTCGTGGTTCAGCAAAGTTCAAACTCAGCTCACACCGTATGAGTGACAGAGCGGCTCCTTCTTGGCACTGCAGGTTTATTGCCAGAGCTAAAATGCATATTGTCTTCCGCGGACCCAAAGGAAGCAACAGCACTTAGTTTCTTCAAACACAGTGTAAACACAGATGGTTATGGTGCATGTAAAGAATGAAGTGACCGACAATGTGCTGTGTCATTTTTACGATTCACTTTTTTTTTTTTTATAAACTAGTGAAAATTAGATTGCTATTGCACGTGTACATGTGTTCCCATAATGTCATGCACTGAGGAGAGGAGAAACATGGAAGGTAGCCATGACACACAAAAGGTAAAGAAATGTAGCATATACAAAGAAGGCACAGACCATTTCTCTTACCTCCACTCTATGGGGAAGTGGCAATATCCAGAAGATGTTGGTTGAAGAAACACAAGTATGAGGAAAGGGAAGAAGAGAGGAGGGCAGAAGACACAAATCAGTCTCAGTAGGAAGAGAAAATCAACCATCTTACCAACTCATAGCTAGCTGTGAGGAGACTGAGGGACAACCAGGTGGAGGGACAGTGTGTGTGGTCAGGAAGGAAGGGATGTGTGTGTGTTTTTTTAGGGGACTGTGGCTGAGGTATCAACCAAATGCCAAATGGGAGGGGGACAACAAACAGCTGAAACCACACAAACCCCAACCTATGTGGCAGCTAACATCACTCAAGACAAAGCAGTAACAACCCCCTAACACACTGTTGTAAGAGCTACAAGCATCTATAGTCAGGGGCGTAGCACAAAATTCTGGGCCCTGTAAAAAGGCATTTTCTATGGGCCCCTCCACAGCTATTCATTCTAGCATATTTTTGGGCCCTTCTCACATGAGGGCCTTGGGTACTCAGCCCCCTTTTTCTGCCCAGTCCGACGCCCCTGTCTATATAATTTGTTTTTCCACTTATTTTGGAGTCAGCGAGTCTGTGTTAAATGGATATGAAAAAGTGTCACTACCTGCGACAGTGACTCTAGCAGTTGCCTTGACTGTGTTGGCTCCAGCATTGTGTCTATTGGAGGCCAGGCATGTATACAGCGCCGGCTTATTCACCGTCACTTTAAGAACGGACAGGATAACCTCTCCAATCAAAGTCTCTTCGACCGATGCACCTGAGATCTGGAAGAAAGAATAATTTGAGAGAAAAAAGAAAGACAGCAGAGATATGTCACCATGCAATTGGACAACTATACACCATAATCATATTGCCTTATAAGATTCATGTATTAAAGATGTATTTTTTTTGTCCGCTTGGGGGCAGCAGATCAGCCTGAAAACACAACATTGACAAACGGCATTATCCGTATAAAGTTGTGCCAAATGTGTTTGGTAACAGTTACCTATTTAAACCAAGAGACACAGAGCAACATTAGCATTCATTGTGAGTTAGGTTTCAGGTCACCTCGTGAATGTAAGTCGTAACATTCAATGTCTTTTTTAGCTCTTATTTGGTTTCCCCCAACACCCAAGGTATGTGACTCTTTAGCTGCTAAATGCTGCATTACACTAATATATCATAACCAGAATTATATATATCTATAAATATATTGCCATATACGATCGAAATTGTGCCTCCTCTTAATTAACACCATCATTGGTAAAACATGTACAAGCATTACCTTAATGAGTTATGTCATGCTACTCACTACTCACACGCCTTATACTTATTGTATAAAGGCCGTTACAGACCAACCAGACGGCCGACCGTTGGCAGAAAAGGCAGTTGGACTGATCAGTCTCCCCGAGTTGGTCAAAAAAGTGCCTCGGAACACACCAAAGCGACGAGACGTAATACGTCTCCATAACAGCAGGCAGCGCTAATCTGTATTGTCGCCCAAAAAATGAAAACCGGCAGCTGATTGGACGAACGCATCACGTGGGTCTGGCTGCTGCTTCCGGATTTTGGATTTTTCAACGGGCCATTAATGGCGACTGATTCAGAATATGATCTTAAATTGTACTAAAATTGTTCACCGAAATGTGTTTCTGAAAACATTTTAAGTGAGAAATAGGCCATGCAGTTGCTGAATCTGTTTTCATTTCAGATCGACAAAGGTCAGTAAAAGATTTTCGTCAGATTTTGAGAGGCTTAGTCACGGTCATCCCGCTCGCCATTTCCGGGTGAGTCCCGACTGCCCTGTTTCCGACTGAGCATGTCAGGTCGGCCAAAATGAAGGCCGACAGCTCCTCCAACGGACGACGGCACGGAACACACCGAACAGACTCGGGTCATTGACCTCGCCAGACTGTCCAACGGACGATTATCGGCCCGGTGTGTAGCTGCCTTAAGGCTTCAAGATATGTTGTAAATGATTCCATGGACGTATGGTGGCATATCTGATAGAAGACTTTTTGTAACCTGTAGCTGAAGACAGTCTGCAGAACATACAGTATTTGAGAACTTCCAGACAACAAGGGGAGAATTTGGTCAAATATTTCAGAAATGGCCATCCTCTCTTAATAGGTAGCATTTATGTCCCAGGATTATGTCCCAGGATGATTATGTGCTTGGCTATATTCAGATCACAGAGATTCACAGCAACAGAAAGAAAAGCTTTACATTTTGAGATCAAGCAGAGTAACAGTCTATTTAGTCCCACTCCTTACCAGATGATGGCAGTAATGCAAAGTTGAGTTGTGAACAGATTGTGAAAATAAGAATAATTTGCCCTCCAAAACTTCCATCATATAATTAAAACAATGTCTTGAGATGTAATGTGTGCAGTGCTCATACACTGATAATACAGTATATTACAGTCTAAAGGGTGTTGAGTTGATAAAATTAAGTCTGGCACTAAAATAACCACTTGTGATCATTTAAAAGATTTAAAAAAATTCCCTGGTATTCACACTGAACAGATTTAACCAGATACAATGTCTTTGTTATCTTTGACACACAACTACCATATATATATAAATGACATATGTGAGAGTGTGTGTGTGTGTGTGTGTGTGTGTGTGTGTGTGTGTGTGTGCGTGTAAGTGAGTCAAGCTGCTGATGTGTGAAGCGTCTATATTTGAAGTTGTGTCTGACACCGTCTGTTTTTGGGGCGAGCTCGATCCAGCCCTGCTTAAATTAATGACCTCAACAAGCTGCCAGAAAAGCAGCTCACACAGTCATTTTAATCAGCACACACACACACACACACACACACACACACACACACACACACACACACACACACACACTATTTACAAGCATTATGGGCCTGTAATCACATTGTAGCTAGCACCCAAGACTATTAAATACCCAGACGTTATGTGGTGTATGTCTGCCCACAACGGCACGCATAATCTAAATGTCTGCTGCCTGGTTGAAAAAAACAATTCCTGTTTAACATCCTTAAGGTGGTCGAGTTTGTAATTTCATGTTTCACAAATAAATAAAAACTTTAAGATTAGGTTTTTTTTTTTAATGAGGTTTCTAGCAGGATTGAAACTACACAAACCAAAAACAAGAGCAGTGATCTTAAAAGAAGGTGCGAGTGCTTGACAATATTTACAAGATTTTAATTGTATTGCAACTAAAATCTAAATAGAGCATTGTGTCTTTCTTGGTCTGATATGTGAACTTTTCTCTTGAATACTGTGAGGAGGAAGTGGAAAACTCACTGTGTGGTCTTTTACTTATTAAGTTACATATTTGTTTTGAAAAACTACACTTGGCATGAGTCAGGAACATTGTCTTCTCCTGGTGTCCCAAAAAGCATTGCATGTGGCTACAACTCACATGTTAGAACATAATGACTAGATTATTAGACTTAGCATGCATCATAACAATTGAACATTTGGCACGCCAGGTCACCAAATCTGTTTCTTGTTTAAAAATCATCAGCCGCAGGTACCTTTTATGTTTCCTACAGTTATCTTTCTTTTTATGACCTTAATGTACTATCAGCCCTGTGTAACAGCTGTATATCCCAGTGAGACCACCTTACATGGCTGGGCTGTCGGAACATCTAGCCAGAGTCACAAGTCAGCAGTTAACACAAACCATTCAACCCCTTTTAAGTCCATAAGAACCTTGCTGGCTCCATTAACAAATGCAACCCAATTAGAGCTGATAAAACTGAGAATGATTGGCTAAATGGAAAGGCAATCTCTTCAATCCTCTGTCACCATAATGAGAATTCCTTTGCTGTTTATATCACTGATCCCACAGCAGTCTTTGAGTGCATCGTGTGTGTGTGTGTGTGTGTGTGTGTGTGTGTGTGTGTGTGTGTGTGTGTGTGTGTGTGTGTGTGTGAAGTAGAGAGACAGAAAGAGAGAGAGCCGTACAGAGAGGCATAAGTGGGTATTTTTTTGTAGCTTGGATTACAGTTTACTAAATGTGAGTGTGGATTTGTGTTCCTAGTGTCCTGGTTTGCCCCTGCTCATGCACATAACCCTATTAATATAAAATAATTTGCTGTTGTCATGGAGCCGTACAGTGACGGCTGTCTCAAAAGAGAACATCATTTAGTTTAAACCACTTTAGAACAGATCGTGTTGCTTCTTTAGAACAAAACAAATGGGACACTATAGACCTAATGGGGATATGTAAACATGCAGATCTGTATGTCTGACACCAAAAGAAAGATCCACTGGAGGACTGGTACTGAACAAGTAATGGATTTGTTCCCAAAATATATAGTATGTCACTGTATTTATGCAGTCAATTTTTGTGTCTTTAGCCCTGTGTCTGTTCTTCGGTTGTTTACTGCTAATAGGATAAAGTAGACAATGTTACCGCGCAGGTTCCAAATCTATGCTACAGTATGTGAAGATGAAGGTTTCAGAAATACAACTTTATGTGCAGACTGCAATGCATGTTGGCTTTCCTGACTATCTCCTCTGTTATTGTCAGAGCCTGTTCCCATTGTGTTAGGCTCTGCGGCTGACAATGTGTCGCAATGTCAGCTACGTGATGAAATGTCTCTGATGCTGGCTGTGTTGACTGACATTTGAGCCAAACTCAAACACTGTGAAGGCGACAACAATATTTCTAGTAAGATTACAAGCATTTACAAGAGACCTAGGGAATTGGGCCTGGATGGATGGATGGATGGATGGATGGATAGATGTAGTAACCACCATAAATAATTTTATTTCTTTGGCACATTGTCAGTCGCAGAGCCCAACACAATGGGAACAGACTAGACAATAACAGAGGAGATAGTCAGGAAAGCCAACGTGCATTGCAGTCTGCACATCAAGTTGTATTTCTGAAACCTTCATCTTCATATACTGTAGCATAGATTTGCAACCTACACAGTAACATTGTCTACTTTGTCCAAAAGCCTTAGTGTCACATTATGTGTGGCTAATAGAGATACAATTCAACAGAATTCAACAGAAAAATACACTCACAGTATTCCCATTTTCCAGCCAGGTGATGGTGGGGATCGGATTTCCTGTGGCGTTACACTCCAGGGAAATCTGGCTTCCGTACGCTACTCTCTTCTCCTTAGGAACCAGCAGAATTCGTGCTGGAGCTGAACACAAACACAAACAACACACAGTGTAGACACAGAAACTCATACACATATACTACAGCCAAACAATTACATTCCAATGGTTTGAATTAGAGGGTTTTTTTAAGTACATCATGTACATACTGTACCACGCATAGTAAGTGAAACCACGTTAAAATACATACCCTGTACCTCTATGGTGACAGGCTTTGAAAAGGCCAAACCAAAGCTATTCCTGGCCACACAGCGATACTGTCCTGCATCCTCCTTCTGTATGTTATGGATCTTCAATGTACCATAGTCAAGAATGGTAACACGGTCACTGAACTGGGAGAGATGAGACCACTTTTAAAGATAGAAATGACATCTTAACATATAGCTTTTTTTTTTTTTTTATGGAACACTAGAAACCAAGCCAAGAACAGATGGGCTCTTTATGCTAATATGCTGTCTGTACCTATTCCCAGTCCAGGTCAGATGAATACTAGTCTGGATCAACAACAGTTCATTTACCGGATAATCGCCTGTGTTCCAGCTGATGTCCCTCGCCTTGCAAAACTCGGGAAACAACAACAAACTTCGAGCTAGCAAGCTACATGCTACAATTGGCATGTTTCAAAGAACATTTAGATCATGCAACAAGGCACGGCAACAAGTGCTTGGTTCTTTGCGAAAGGCATTTACTATCTAACTGGGACGTTTTGGGACTGATTGGTGGGGATAGCTGTGGACGAAGTATTTTTACACAAGGGCGATACACTGGTAAGAGCAAATTACGTTTAACCATGTATCCAGCTTATTTAAATAGCTCACGTTACTGTATTGTGTGAACAAGTTAATTTCATTTTATATTATATGTGGCGTTTTCTTTTAAGGTGGGTGCAAATGTTCCACCAAAACAAGTTCCCTCCCGAGACCAACTTTCTATGTTTTGAAGGGGGGGGGAGCGCATACATTGATAAGCTCATCATCTTTGAGCCAGGTGACCTCTGGTTTGGGGTTGCCGAGGGTAACACAGGGCAGCACTGCTTTGGATTCTACCAGATAGGTTTGATTGGTAGGATGGCGTTTGATCTGTGGCTCTGTTGGAGAGACAGACAAGACATAAGAGACAAGATACAATGGTTTAGCTGTTTATCTCAATGAATAGAATAGAATACAGTTCATTGTCCCGGAGGGGAAAACTTGTCTTGGGCATAGTGCTACAATCTGTTGCTTCACAACACAAACATGTAACAGTGGTAACCACTCTAAAATCAACATAAAATCAACATAAGACATTGAAGAATTAAAGTGCTATGTGAAAAAAGTGCTGGTGTATTTTTTGCACTTTGCTCTGTTGTGCTACTGTGACTGCATTGTTCTTGATGGAACTATACCATCTGCAAATTCTTTAAAAAAAAACAAAAAAACAATCAAGATCAAGATTGTCTAGACTCCAGCCCTACAAACTTGAAAGAAAGCAGACATACTCATCTTGAGCTGCAGAGCTCCACAGCTCTTTGCTGCCTCTCCGATGCCGTTACTGGCCAGGCAGCAGTACTCTCCATTGTCTGTCTCTCTTACATGAGGGATGCTTAGCATCTGGCCCTGCTCCCTGGTAATGTACCGGGGGTCATAGTACCTGGTGGGTGCCAAACAAATAAGAGTCTGATTGTGAGCAGAAGTTTACTCAACGTTTTAATTGTCTTAAAATATTAAAGCAACACCAAAGCACTTTTCCTCTTCGGTCCCCCTACAGGTTGGAAGTGGAATTGTCCATTACCGCTGTCGTAAATAATTTAGCCTACCGCAGCCGCTACCCGATCTGGCAAACTTGCATAGTGCGGTTATAGCCGATAGAGGGCCGCAAAGTGAATGCACCTGTTACGAGTTGATGAACCACTGAAATGATTTAGGAAACATTATTTTAAGGTACAAAAGAATCTTTGGTGTTGCTTTAATAGCTTTAGAAATATACTCTTTGTCCAGTATGAACCTTACACAGAACAATTGTATGATAAAATGTGATAAAATGTGATGTAGGTGAATACGAGACTTCCCTACACTAAACAACGCCGCCATCAGACATGTTCAAGCTGCAATTACGACATATTTATTGTTTGTAATTTCTTTAAGGAACAAATGGAACTACATCACGTTCTGTGTCATGTGCGTGACCGGAAGTGAAATAACGTAACAAATATATTCATTTTAATTTTTCTAAACATTACCAAGAAGTCTTTTTCACCTAAATTCAACCAAACTGTGATCTTTTCACTATGTTAACAATGTGTTATTAGAACTGTGACCGAGGATGAAAAATGCTCTTTTGGGTCGTATTTCCTGCCAGTGCTAGAGCGGCTATTTTATTTAACTCTTCATATGTTGTTTTAGAGGGTAGGAATAATCAACCTGTGTATTTGGAGGACTTGTTGACGAATATTAATATTTTCAGATGACATTAGTATATTTTATACTTTTTTGCTAATTTTTGCATTGTAATGGCCACAATTACTGGCTAATATTACTAACACGTTACCAAATGGTAGCCTTGCAATTAGCTGATTAGCTGCTAGTGTTACATGTTTTATCGTCATTTTTTATAGTAGGATATGCTGACGTCACAAACTTTTGAAAATTGTTTTCATTTTACTGACATTTTATCATTTAACTGTAGCATTGTGATGGCCTAAGTTAGAAGCTAATGGTACATGTTTGCCAATGTTAGCCTTGTAAGGCCATTCTCAGCAACTATGGTTACTGGCTTTTTATCACGTTACCATATTCCACAGATTGCAATTTCATTTTGTTCATAAACTTGAACCTGCAAGGGTAGATTCCTAAATTAGTGTCTGAATTAGAGGATGGATACCCGAACCGAGCCCGTTGGGACCCGGTGGATTTAAAAATGATGTTCGGGTCAGGCTCGGTCACATCTGCGCGATAAGGCATTGAACATTTTAAATTTAAAAAAGTTTATTATATAGGTGCGCGCCTGTGTTAACGTGCGCTTGTTGCCCCGTGTGCGCTGATGCGCTCATCTGTTGACATTTCCGAATGCCTTCCTACAAACGTACATGTGTCATTAGTATGAGAAAAAAATGAGATTTTAACTGTGTCGTGCTCGGGTCGGGCTCGGACATAAATATCTTAATGCCTGTCAGGCTCGGGTCGGGCTCGGTTACTGCTCTGTCGGACGCGGGCCGGGCTTGGACAGAAAAATGCAGCCCGATCCGCACTCTAGTCTGAATGCTGTAGGTTTCGGTGTAAACTTACATTATTGGGTGGTTGTTTTTGGTCCAAGTGATTTCAGCGGGGGGACGGGACTCCACCTCACAGATGAAGGTGGCATTGTGATCCAGTAGCACATCCACTGTCTCTAATAAGGTGATGATACGAGGCGCTAGCGGTGAACACACAAAGAAAACATCAAGACTTTTGTTACAAAACAAGAAACTGTTACAGTTTTTGGCTAAAGGGACGTGGGATAAAATGCAACAAGAGTATTTTTTAATCAACCCTATGACCAGATACTGGACTTTTTGATTTTCTGTGCAATATATTATGACCATGATCACACTTGGCTGAATGCGCCATAGAGCTGAATCACAGCTGCATCTTTTCAGCCAAATTATTTGGCATTCTTGGCATTCGTATTTCAGATTGAGTTGTCTGTTTCAGTCACTCAGCATCCTATGACTGTTGACTAATGATCAGATCAGAGATTTTGTTCCAAGGTTTTGTTCCTTTGACCTGAGTAGAGCAGAAGAGGGGTGGCTTGAGGGGAAGAGCGATTTTGCAACTTTAGATAAAGTAGGGAGAAAGAAAAGGATTGGAGGAAGGAGAGGATGACAGAGAGGGAAAGATATATAGTTGAACTCGAGTTTTAGGCTGTATTTATTTTTTATTAAAGCAGAAGTTGATGCAAGGACAGCAGTGTAATTTGAGGTTCAAGGAGCGGCTCCATCCCCAGTGCACACACTGTTCTCCACTATCTCGTTTTCACAGATGGTCTTTATTAAAAAGGAAAGTGAGTAAATTACCAGTTCTGCGTACACTGAGTATACAAGTTATTGCAACCACCTGTTCTTTTCCATGATACAAACCAGGTAACTCCAAAGTAAAGATGTGACCAATATGTATTTCATCCATATAGTTAATCACAAAAGGGAGTTGTAGGATATAAGATGTTTTTTTTTCTGAAAAGTGAGACAAGCGTAAAAGGGAAAGCAACTCAGCATTATCATTACTCTGGGTGAATATTTTGAGCAGGAGAAAATGAGAGGGGGAGTAAAAACAATGAAAAGACATGTTCAAAGGGAAAAGGGATGGAGGAAGATACTGTAGCAGCAGAAGAGGGGTGAGGCAGCAACTGTTTATATGTGGATTCAGATCAGAGGCATCAGGCTTGCTTTAAACTTTGTATGAACTGAGGAGAGGAAGAGGAAAAATTGAAACCAGAGGAGAGAAGAGAAGGAGAGATCAGAAGAGGGGGAAGGAATGGAGAAGAAAAAGAAAGGAGAATAATGGAAAGGATTAGGGTTTAATGGACATTGTGCTTGTTTTGTCTCTTGTGAAACACACATTTTGAAATAACATAGCTGGAAAAGCCAGCCCACATCTACACCCCCTCCCAACCTGAGGTCACTGCTGCTGTTTGACTTATGAACGAGTGGAAAGACAGCTACTTACTGTAAATCAAACTGAAACCCTGGCACGGGGTTAAACATCGGTTTTAAACACTGGGATGCAATTTTAGCCAAGGTCAAATATCTCACTAGTACCTGCTTTATTAAGGTATTTCATGTATACAGTCCAAAATCTTATTTTTAGCCATGCAAGAGGCATGGCTCTATGGATGGCACCACCCGTCTGTTGATCAGTAGTCTCTCTTTGCCAGACCTTCCTCCAAAGCGCTGCAGAGGAGGGTCTGGCTAGTCCACACGGTATTCTGGGATCGGAGAAAAACGTGCTCTGGTTTATTGGCATTTTTGTAAAACCAATCACAACTGTCTTGGGCGGCGCTATGATTGGGAAAAGCTGCGGTGCCGCTGCAACATAGCCTCGGGAAGGAACTTGTTTTGGTGGAACATGTGTACGTTCAAAAGTTGTTTCAGTCGTGCGACAGAAAACTCAGATTGGACAGATAGTCTAGCTAGCTGTCTGGATTTACCCTGCAGAGATCTGAGGAGCTGTTAAAACCATAGTCCTCATAAATCCACTGGAGTTTAAAATGTCAACACAAAGGAATCCCAAGGCAACGGAGCCTAAATTATAAATAAACGGCCTAAATGAATGAAATAAGGCAGAATTTCCGTCGGCAACGGAGCAATCCTGGAAGTGGAACGTTGAGGATATAGACTAGTTGATCAGTTGCTCAACCACTGTTGGATAGATTGTTATGAAGTTTTGTACAGACATTCATGTTCCCTAGGGCATGAATCCCAATGAGACTGGTGATCACAGGACTTTAGCACCACCAGCAAGTTGACATTTTTGGCTTTTAGTTAAATGTCTTGAGAACTATTCAATGGATTGCTATGAAATTTGGTGAAGATACATGGTTCCCAAAGGATAAATCCCAATGAGTTTGAAGACTTTTCTTCTAGCGCCACCTAAAGGTTCACATTTATGGATTTTGTGTGTGAAACTTCCCAACACCAATTTTATGGATTACCATTCATGTCCCCCTCAGGATGAATTTGAATAACTTTGGTGTTCCTCTGACTTTTCATCTAGCGGCCTCATTAGGTCAGAACCTTTTATCCAATACTTTTGTTTAGTTGCTATAATGACATTCCCATCAGCCTCAGCTGTGCTTTGTGTTTAGTGATAATTAGCTTATTAGCATGCTAAACTATGATTGATTTGGGGTTGGTGTTTACAGTTTTTTCCAACTGCTTACACACGTTTTCAAAACTATGTCTCCTTTTTTCAAAACTCTACACACAATTCCCAAAACTGTACACACAAAATGCAAAATGCCTCACGTCTCCTTCAAAATCAAACACTGCATTCAAAATACCATAAACACATCTCAAAATTAAGCATTTGCATCAAATGGCAAACACTTTTTTCATAATAGTACATTTGTGGATATATCATGTACACACTGTTGTTCTAAATCTAAAGCTCTTTTGTCTTTAATAGGCCTATATCTACATTTACAATATTCTAGAGAGAAAGTAATCTGCTGAGAGTGGTTGAAAAGTGCACTGTAAACAACAATGTAATGTTACAGTAAAACAGAAAATATTCATTCAAGAGTAGCACAGCGTTGTATACAGTAGCATGAAACAAGAAAACAAAACTACAAACATATGTAAACCAAAGGTATCATTTTTAGAATAAAGAATATGTGTGTGTGTGTGTGTGTGTGTGTGTGTGTGTGTGTGTGTGTGTGTTTGTTTGTGCGTGTTTGTGTGTCGTGGTGGGGTGGTGGTGGGGGGGGAATTGTATGCACAAACAAAGTCTGATTGATTTGTAATGCTGAAATAGTCATTAGATAGTTGCATGCAGTATGGACGCCACTGTAAAGCTACTCAAGATGGGCTTCTCTAGTTGGTCAATACGTGGTTGATCACATGATGAACAAGTGTGGCCCTGATCTCATCAGAGATGGCTCTACTTCCTCTTCTTCAATCCTCCTCCTCCTCCTCCTCGTTGTTGTCCCCTGTCTGTCCCTCCTCCTCCCCTTGCTCTCATCCATTGTATAGGCCTATACTAAAGCAGTGATTGGTTAGTGTTCAGTTATGACATAATGTGTTTGCACATGTGAGGAGTGTATGTGTGCCCTGGTAAATAAGTGTAGCATTTTGATTAGTTGTGTTTAGAAAAGGAAAGCAAGTCACTTCCTGTTAGATTTTTGTGTCTTAGGTAGAGAATTGTGTGTAGTGTTTTAAAAAAAAAAAGTGTTATTGAAAACTGAGTGAAAGGCTGAGAAATAGCTTATGGTTTTGGAGATTTGCTGTGTAGTTTTGCACTTTGAGTGAGAGGTTTCAAAAATCGTGTGACATGAAAAGATTTTGTGTGTAAGCATTTGAAAAAAAACTGTAAGAGTTTTTATTCCACACCATGTTACTCTTGCTATTGCCAGTATTATGTCTGAACAGATGGACAACATCTGAGAGCAAAGGTTTCGTTGTGGCTCATGTATAGCCTCATGACTCATTATTTAGAGCAAACAAGAGCCTCACCGGATTTGACCTTTGGTTCTTGTTATTAATTGCTGTTTGGACACCAGAAGTGATACAGTGCTGTTCAGGCCTGCAGAGGACGCCAATTACAGTGGCCACATCTGGCCTTTACTGTGTGGATTGCAAAAACTTACTTGATCCAAACCAACTGGCTCTCCTTTATCGCTTCACTCAGTGAACTTAAAAATGTAACGTTGCTGATGAGCTTAAAAGTGTTTGCTGCACTATGTAAGTATGTATAAGTCTAAAAATCAATGTCCTTGTAAAATGTTCAGATATTATAGCCAACAAGTGAATGTTTATGAACAAGAACCATTCGTACAAAAAGCTACGTAAAGTAAAACAATTCGTAAGCATTGAACATATTGTTTGCTGTATGCACCACAGTGACTGCCACTGTATAACAACGCTGTGGACCACCCAGGGAGGAGTTTGAGGTGGATGTGTGGATCACAAAAAACAGCGCTTTTAAGCCGTGGAGTTTGTGTCCCATTTTAATACAAACCACGATCTTTTTACTAAATGTAACTAGTCGTTTTGGTGCCTAAACTTAACTGTCATTGCCGCACGACGCTCACTTTTTGTTGGAGCTCTGTAGCCGGCGTCATGTGACCATCGCCTGTTTTTGTAAGATATATATACGTATCGGTGTGCATATATTTTCATGTATCGTACCAGGCTGTTCATGAGAATTTGTTGAACAAGTACATCTTTGCCATTTTGTCATATATATCACTGTGTTCTTATCTATCCTACAAATGTCTTTTACAACATATGCATTTATGTCTTCCTTGTCTATGCATTTCTCTGCAATGACCACTGAAATAATCTTTCTCACTCTTTAAATTTTTAAATTGTGTCTATTCTTTTTTTATTCCTCCCATATTCATTTGGTCTCTGTCAACCTTTTCTTTCCTATAATAGATGCCTTCTGTAGAGCCTGAAACGTATTTAACATCCTTTGGTTCCTTTGGTGTTTGCTTTGATTTACAGTTTATCCTCTAGGTTTTTTTCCATACTTTAATTCAATTGGAAACAGCATTCTCTCCACTTCTATCATGCAGAACAGATACAGATTTTTTTTTTTTACTTGATTCTTTCATTGTGGTCAATCAAGAACAAACACAAAAATAGTATTGTTCTCGTGGCATGTTAGGGCATCAGATGTCTGCAGGGGAGTCATCCACTGTTTGTAGTGGTTCAGCTCCCACGGACAGCCTCTTTAAACCTATCATGCATACGTAAGTGGTCTTGATTCATTATGCTAGAACACATTTTACAATACTGGCTGGCTGCATAGTTGAGTGAGTGCATGGGTAATTATAAATGTTGATTCTACATGGTTGCATGTTGTCTGCAGTACCAGAAGTGTAATTTTGGCCTATGGTGTTCATTAAAGAACAATTGAACACATTAATAATTTTCAACAGCCATTGTATTTGTTTGCTAAGACACTAATTTCAAATGGAATCAAACACAGTTACAGTTTTTCTCGATTGACATATTTCTTGAAACCCTCACCCATTTTCTCAAATCGGTAAACACAAAACCAAATCCTCAAACTATATTCACAAAACATCTCACTCCGCTGGCAAAATCAAACAATGCTTTCAGATCATACACACAGCCAGTCAATAACTAAACACCACAGAACATTTATTAGACATTACCTCAACAATTCGAGAACACAGTGTGCAGGGCATGTAGTTACAGAATCATTTTTTTTTTTACAGTATTTCATACAGTAAACACATTTTGCAATGAAAACAAAACTTGTTCACTGCAAGTAGTGCAAGTACTAAAATGTTGAATGTCTGTATATTAAGCATTTGTAGAACAATCTAGTAGTTCAACTGCAAAAGGCCAAAGAACAAAGAAAACGAAATGAAAAGCAGATGACGGTACATTAAAAAATATTGTGAAACCGCAAAATCAAATATCAACACTTATGGTAATGCTCCTGTGCCACCTGTGCATTCTGAACTGGCTTATATTCTCTACATTTGGTTTGATCACCTCCATAGAAACGTGTGTGTACAATTTTGAGTTGTTGTGTGTAAACCAGGGATCTTCAACAGGGGGTCTGAGACCCCTAGGGGGCCCTCAGAGTTACTGCAGGGGGGGCACCCAATTATTGTTATTTTTTTTTTCCAAGTTTTTTCAAAAAGGTAAATGTCTTACAGTTTTTCCAACTGCTTACACACAAAATCTTTTCATGTCACACGATTTTTGAAACCTCTCACTCAAAGTGCAAAACTACACACCAAATCTCCAAAACCATAAACTATTTCTCAGCCTTTCACTCAGTTTTCAAATGCATGAAATACTTTTTTCAAAAAAACTACACACAATTCTCTACCTAAAACACAAAAATCTAACAGGAAGTGACTTTCTTTCCTTTTCCAAACACAACCAATCAAAATGCTACACTTATTTACCAGGGCACACTCCTCACATGTGCAAACACATTATGTCATAACTGAACACTAACCAATCACTGCTTTAGTATAGGCCTATACACAGGTCAAAGGTCAGATTACCTGTTTTGAACAATGGATGAGAGCAAGGGGAGGAGGAGGGACAGACAGGGGACGACAACGAGGAGGAGATGGAGGGAAGAAGAGAAAGGAGAGCCATCTCTGATGAGATCAGGGCCACACTTGTTCATCATGTGATCAACCACGGATTGACCATGCGAAAAGTCCATCTTGAGTAGCTTTACAATGGCGTCCATACTGCATGCAACTATCTAATGACTATTTCAGCATTACAAATCAATCAGACTTTGTGCACAGACACTGTGTAAGCAGTTGGAAAAAACTGTAATAGCTTAGTATTCTATGCACTAAAAAGGTATGTCTAAAGGCCTTAGGCTGCCCACACAATATTGTAGGCCCAGTTTAATGTAACTTCATTTTATACAATATATGTAGTAGGGGGTCCCTGCTCTATCTCTCTTTTAGTTAAGGGGTCCTTGTCTTAGAAAACGTTGAAGACTCTTGGTGTAAACGATGACAACTGTGTAGTAGTTTAACTTTTGCTAACTATTTTGCAACACAAGTGCATCACAGGGTGAAATGTGTTTTAGCGAGTAAGAATGTGTTTAGAGTTTTGCGGGAAAAGTGATTGATTCGACAAATGGGTTTAGGCCACTGAGCGTTTGGTTCAGAGAATGGGGTTTAGTGTTTTAGCAATTCAGAAAAAACTGTATGCCTAATGAAAGCCAGCAGAACACATGAAAGTGAATCCCTTTATTTCATCCGTCTCAGCTTTGCTCAACTGCCCCGTTTTACAACACTTGTCAATCCAGAGTTGCTTAATACTAATTTGAAGCCACATCTTGTAAATACTTTGCTCGATCAAGTCATGGCTGATCTTAAGGAAACAAACCTTACTCATATTTGGTTCTTCATTTAAGTTTGGTCAAATCTGAAAAAGTAACCTTTGTGCATTTAAAAGAATTGAAATGAACAGACATACTGTATTTTTATTTGTTTTCTTTCTTAACGTGAGATTAAAAGATAGATACAGTATCAATCTGTGTCTGTGGGTGAGGTACGAAGCTGGAGCCTGGACGTGTTAAGGGGGAGGCAGGGGGGGAAAGCTAGCACTGTTCTGTCCAGAGTTAAATTAAAACAGCTGCTGACTTATTAACACATATCTTGTTTGTATGACCAGCACATTTACTTTTTTAGGGTTTTAGGGGGCATTTCACGCTGGAACTTCTGAGTTTATTTTCTGAGCCCAATAGATGGCGCTCTCTGTTCAACATAGGGTTGAAAGCATAGATAGCAGAGATAGGTATGGCAATGCAAGACTACAATACAACACACGCAATTGAATACGGAAGATACTGTGGGTGTAGAAATGTACACTTTGATGATGGATTTCATCTTGTATGATGACAGTAACTCTAGAAAGAATCCCATTAGCTTGGACAATATCTTCTACATCTACTTTTCCCACTATTTGCAAAGCCAGTAGTTGCTGATTTTAAACAGTGTTTTTGGTAGAATTTCCATTTCCTGATAAGGTTATTGACAGTTATACCATGGTCTGGGTGAATACTCGATTCTGATTGGCTGCAGGGTGTCCATAAAAAAGTGATGTAGGACACCTACTAAAGGAGTTCTGGTGAAACTGTTTACTGTTCTAAATGAATGCGCTACATTAAAACAAAAAGGAAATGTGAATCTGTTATTTCCAACTCGTCCTCTGAACACCACAGGATGGCGCTAACACACAAGCTGCAAGAAGTAAGTTATACTGCCCCTCTGAAATGACTTTGTATCACAGAGAATAACGTCATCTCAAGGTGGAGGTGTAGCCTTGACCAACTGCCATGCTTCGCTTGTTTTCAAGCCATGATGTCGCTCTCTTTCTCATGGGCGGGCCAAATTCTCTGGGTGGGCAAAGCAGAGAAAGGGGAGGTAACCTTTCCCCTTATGACATCATAAGGAGGAGATTCCAGATCGGCCCATATGAGCTTTCATTTTCTCAAAGGCAGAGAAGGATACCCAGGGCTCGGTTTACACCTATCGCCATTTCTAGCCACTGGGGGACCATAGGCAGGCTGGGGGAACGCATATTAATGTTAAAAAACCTCATAAAGTGAAATGTTCATGCCATGGGACCTTTAACCCTTACACATATCATTATTCTCGCTCCTGTGAGCAAGTTATTACTGTCAGGATGCCTAAAGTAACTTGGACCAACAAGGAAGATGCCATCTACATTAATTTCAGCTTTCTAATCAGTGACACATTACGCAAAGCACAAAGTCATCTCCCAAGCCTGCAGCCCTGCACCATGGCAACCCAACCCATCTACATTATCTACCCTGGCAGAATGTGACAGCATCTACACCACCTGTTTCTCTGAGCCAATCTGCAGCATGTACTCTACATCTGTACTTATAAAACATGTATTGTATGTCAATGGTCTGCTCTGCAGGCCTGTGCACATGACTGTAAAATTGTGCCAGCATTTGATATGGTACCCATCTCACATGTCCCGAGGCCACGGCCGGACTTGGTCAAAAGTGTTTAATGACCCATGATGTCCATTTTTCAATTTTCTTTTTACCAAAACTTATGGCAAAATAGATGAGAGCCACTGAAGTTTATTAAAGCCCACGACTTCTATTACTCATAACAAGAATACAGGAATGTATGGTGCCCACTTTACACTACAGGTTCTGATCACAGTGTGGCTGTGGTGGAGGTAAATCGGTTCCTAACCATCTTTACAACAGCCTTCAAAGAGTGTATGCCAGAGTGTAGGAAGGATATAGATTTAGTCACATTTACACTATGTAGGCCTATAAACACCTTCTCCTTTTCCGGCAGGATGTGGTGGAAACAGGTGATCTCAATGCTACGTGTGTGGGGAAACTCATGCGTTCGCTTAAGGACAAGTTTTTACAGGAGTTGAAACACAGATGCCAGAATAAAGGATGCTCTCCGTGATATTTATTTTTTCCTTTGACTGTGTAGTTCTTTAGCCTAATAAGCTCGTCAACATTTACTCATACACATGCACACATTCACAGGCAAGATCATATATAAGCCCTTTATTGTGTTATCCTTGCCTTTTTCCTTTTCTTGTTTTTGTATATTCTGTCTGATAATTATTTATAGTATTTCTTTCTCAGCAACAAGACAGCTTTTACACTTATACGAATTAAATGAGGTTCAGAATTACATGTAACACTATATTATATATTTCTCAGCAACAAGACAACGTCTACGAAATAAATAAGGTTCAGAATTACATGTAACACTATATTATATCTTTCTCAGCAACAAGACAGCTTTTACACTTATACGAATTAAATAAGCTTCAGAATTACATGTAACGCTATTTTTTATACAGTAACTAAATGTACTTCAGACACCCTAAAAGCTCTCTGAGTGCAAGCATATATGGAAACCACACATACCTCTCTGTATTCCATAACTTGAAGTGACCAGAACAAGCAGAAACACTGAAATGGTTTCCACAACCTTCATTCTGTCTCTGTAATGATCCGACTTGACAAAGATTTTTAACCGGTGTACAGAATGAGCGGTTGGTTAGATTCCCATGGCAGGTAAGGAGACGTTCTCACTTGGTGTGTTTCTTCAGTGCGTCTGTGTGTGTCTTAGCCAGGGACAGCCATGAGCTCTGTGCTTACCAAGGACCGGCTCGCTCTGTGTGTGTGTGTGTGTGTGTGTGTGTGTGTGTGTGCGTGCGTGCGTGATGGACAGTGGCAGCTGCTAGCTGTCGTCGTGCACAGTCACTCAGGTTTTGTAGCTTTGCTCAAAGCTCCGACGGCTCCAGTGCTGGAGAGCTATCCTCATCCACAGTAATAAGCCACAGTGTTTACTCATCAAAGCACAGAACAAGCTGCATTCAAGGCTCTGCTCTTTAGAGCCATGACAGGTTGAAATAAGTCACATTTGTGTCAGTGGAGCAAAAACAGAAACAGAAGTCAAAAGACAGAAATAGCAACCAATACTATATATATATATTGGACAAATCCACTTTGCATTGACATGCTGTAATTTTTATGTTTTCACATATCCCCAATTAACTTTTGTATCCAATCTAGTCCATGTTACATATACATAATACAGTATTTTACCCTACGTGGGACATAAAGGGGACAAACAAACATCACCCATTAAAGGTTGGTTACCAGATAAGAGAACTTTTTATTTTTTTATAAACTGCGTGTTATCAGAAAGGGGAAGTGTCAGAATACCGTCTACAACACAGCAGGTCCCAATACACTGCATCCTCTTTTATCATTACGCAGTCTTATATGCAGATAAATAACACAACACATGCAAGGCATAGTCCAGCTCACTACTTAACATGTCTTTGCTCACACACACACACACACACACACACACACACACACACACACACACAGCCAGGAGGCAGCGTTTGTGTCCACCTGTTGTGTGCCAGCCTGTATGTCCTGTTTTATTTTGGGAAAGGAATGGCATTTCAGTTCACTTATCCATTCTGCTTTGGATGGAGTCAACTATTGTATTCCCCAAGCAGGCACAGCTACACATTGTTGTTACTGTAAGTTAAAAACTGTAGTCTAAGGCTTCAAAAAATCCTTAGTTAGGTTAGTTGTTGTGTGGATGTAGTTATGTGCTACAGTATGAGGCTTCAGATTTTATATTATGGACAATACCATTTGCAATGGTGAGGTTGCCGTTAGTGATATTGGTTGTTGTTAAACGCTAGGAGATTTTTTTTGCCCAATTTTACTTGCCCTTTTGATATCCCCTCCTCTTTATCTCTGTTATACTGTATATTTTGACTCTCATCTCCCTCCATCTTCATTTCTTAGATAAAACGGCACACCCATGTCCTATTCATAAAGCAGGCCAGCTACAGTACATTATTTTAGCAGTTCTTTCATTGACACTGCACACCACTAGGTGCTGCTGTTGTGTAAGGTATAGGATTTGTTTCTAATGAAGGCAACACACTACTGAAGTATCTCAGTAAGTAACACATGCAAGGAACCAATACCAGACCACAAGAAAAAATGAAAACATATTACAGTGTCAGACTACTGCTTTGCCAGGGACCACTGACTCAGCAGTATAATTCTGGAACACTTGTGTGTTGATACTCTGACTCCCCCTGCTGACACAGAAATGAACTGCTCCTGAAACAGAATCACAACAGTAAACTCAGTCCTGTGAGTTTTGCAAACATTGTCGTAAAACATATTTCATTTCATTTGAGAGACTGAACAGTCATTTATCAATCGACCTTTGGCATGGAGTTTACAGATAAATAGCATCCAGTCATCCTGTATGTTGTGGAGCATTGGATTACTCTGTTTCATAACAGTTGAACTAAACAGCTGTTTTCTCTTAAGGGAGCATAAACACTTAGGCATGGTTACACTTAAAACTCTTGAACACTTGACCCTGGTGGTATTCTTAATATTCGTAATCCCTGTGAGGGAAGTGGTATTCTTAATAACTGCAAGACAAAGTTTTACTTTTAGATCTTTCAAAGCTCCATGCTTCAGGCTGGACCTGTATAGAAACTAAATGCACTTTGTGGTTAGATTACATGTTGAGACCATTCTCTGCTAAAGTTTCCAGCATCAAGAAACGGAAGCCCCATTTGTTCCATTGGAGCTGCTCTGTAACCCACAGTTTTGTCCCTGCAGAGAAAACAGAGAAAAGAGTGAAGCAGATTAGCTCTAATATGTTATAAATATCAGCAAATGCCTGTTATTTATTATTTTATTTTATTTTATTTTTTTTATTTTATTAGATAGTGATAGTAAATACACAGGAATGGGGGGGGGGGGAAGAGAGGGGATGACATGCAGCAAAGGGCCGCAGATTGGACTCGAATACGGGCCGCTGCCATGGACTCAGCCTACATGGGGAGCACACTTTACCGGGTGAGCTAGAGGTTGCCCCAAATTTTTGTTATATAATTTAAACAAACAATAACTTTATTAGTAGTGAAAATAATGAGCTAGCTAGCCTGATGTCATGTGGCAGGTCATTTCAGAGTTGAAGGGCCATGACTGCAAAGGCGCAGTCTTCTATAGTTTTTAGCCTTGAAGTTGAAATTATTAATAGAGACCTACCACAGGATTTCAGGCTGTACTCAGTCATATGTCTCGTATAATAGTCAGGAGCCAATCCCATGCATGCATTACAGGTGATCTTTAAAATTACATAATACATTTTGGATTATTTGAGTTTGACCTAAAGAAGTTCTGACATAACCAGTGTTTAACTTCTGTAAGACACTCCTGTACTTTGCTCAGTTGCATTATGCTATTTAAATCAAAGAAGTAGTAGATCTGAGAATCATATGCATAAAAATAAAAAAGAAATATTTGATTCAAAGGTAACATGTAGAAGGAGAATAGTTAAGGACCGAGCACTGATCCCTGTGGTACTCCATGCATTAAATGGTTGTGTCAGATGTCCCCTATAGTCACATAAAAAAATATTTTCAGGATAGGAATTAAACCAATCCAAAACAGCACCTCTATGGAATTAAGAGGAAGATCTCATTTATCTGTGTTTACTGTATTCAACATGCACAGGGGATGTAGCCGCTTTGCCTAGCCACACTTGAAAGATTGCTTGCAAAACCTGTCCTGGTTTGGCATTATAGAGTGTTTGCTCTCCACCTAACAATCAGCATCATGACTGGGGTGCCTTAGCTTGAACCCAATTACTATGTGTATTGGATGTCTGTCCACAGGAAGCCCTCCTGGATTATTGTTCTCTTCATTCTACTGTATGAACTTGCAGCTGTCATCTGCTAGGACCAGCTGCATACTATCTATTCTTCAATGCTGTACTTGTGGCATGCCAGCTTCAGAAAGCCATATTAAGTGAGCTAAGATTGGATAATTGGGGTCTAGGTTTTCTAGATGTCCATTGGTTTTATAATCACTGTGTCTGCATCATTTCAGTGACTACATTTCAATATTTAATAAGAACTTACCACACATACACTTTTGCACCAATTGCAATTCACATGTTACATTCTAATCAGCTTGGGGATCTAAATAAAGCCTGCATGCTCTATATATTGTATAGATATGGAAACATGCATACTGTACATAACTACCCACTTTATGAATATAAAGTTATCTGGTACATGCTCAATATTTGTTTAGAATCTACATAATGTTGTTGGTCATTGTTGCTTTTATACAGTATATATTTATATATACACTACACATTTTTTCACTAAGTAGTATGTACATAATGGTGTTTATGTGTATTTTTTTACTTTTCATTTGTTCAGCTTTGTTGTACTTGTTTTAGCTGTATGCTTTTGTCTTTATCTTTCCTGTTTTGTTGTGAGTATTTACATTTACAGCAACTTAAAACTGGAACTGAGTAAACTGATTCTGATTATGAGGACAAATCTTTAAACAGCAACAGCAAACTGTCAATCCATGGGCTTGCTCTCTCTCTCTCTCTCTCTCTCTCTCTCTCTCGTTCTCTCTCTCTAGACACACACACACACACACACACACACACACACACACACACACACACACACACACACACACACACACACACACACCACACACAAAGCAGGCAAGTCATATCTGGTGTCAGCCAGCCAGCCCCTCCTTCTCAACAATGTCTCAACGTGTCCTGCAATAATTAACCAGCTGCTACAGTGTGCTGCACAAGCTCACCTCTAACCACACGCACTGTACTCTGGACCTATGAGCACACACGCAGACACACACACACACACACACACACACACACACACATGCAAAGTGCGGGACCTCAAACATGGAGTGAACCAGCTTCATTTGTTTGGAGATTGAAGGACTAGCCAGGTAGGTGTAAACGTGTGATTGACCTTTTCTATGCATCAGTTTGTTAAAGTAAGCTTTTCTGTGGAAGTAAAGGAACCAACCTGTGCTACTTTAAGGTAATAAAAAAACACGTATTAATACAGAATTGACCTTGATGTACCCATGGTCTAATAGTTAATTAAAACCTAGTATGAGAGTTTAATGTTTGTTGTATATGTGAATATTTAACAGCATACTCCTCTTTAAATGTCAACTTCATGAAACAAGTAATACTGCCACAATTTAAAATGTATATCACTGCAAATATATATATATCTATATATAGATATATATATGAAGACAAAGTAATAACTTTTTCATAATTGTGATATTTTTTTACAACTCAGTATATGGGTCTGCTGTAATTTTATTTGTTAAAAGTCACAACAGATATAGTGCTTAAAAATACAACTAATATATGTGTCTAGTCAATCAGTATAATTTGGTAAATGTAAAATTGAACAGAATCCAAAGGGACCGAGTTTCAACAGGAGGCACTAAACATTAAATCATATTTAGGTCCAATCTGAGCATGTGAATGAGAAAGAGCAAGTGTCAAACACTAGAATACAGTACAAAAGAGAAAGGAGTGGAGTAAGAGAGAGGGAGAGGCAGAATGACATACAGGAAGGCAATACAGGGAGAAACTAGGTGTGTCATGGTGTACCTTGGCTTTTTCCCCGCTGGCTACATATTTTCTGGCTCACAGTTTAACAATGAAAAAAAACTTGTTCTTTACTGTGTATATACACTGCATCCTTTATTGCTCTACATTTAGGCCCATTGGTGATACATTTCTAAGAACAGAAAAGCTGTCCAATTTTAGTCCATCCCAAAAATGTGTTGTCTAGTAAGCCTCATGGGGTCACGATGTAGACTCTCCGTTAAGTCCAATTGGGTTATCATTGCCACCGGTTGGGTTGCTTTGATTTATTCGTGTTTTCACTTCCACAGCATCATCTGGCACTGTTGCAAGAACAACTTAAATTCATGTTTATACCAATACCTCACTAGAAGTGAAGTGGAACACGATGGATCACTAAATAGGAGGAAGTAGTCGTGACACGTTGTTGTGTTTTGCACGAATTACTTCAACTGTCAAAACTAAAAATCCCTGATAGTCTTGTTTTATGAGATTCTTTGGCTTCCAGACTCACAGCAGTTGTCTTCCTTTGACCTCAGGTTAAAAGACCGCTGCTGGTGAGAGAACAGTGTCTGTCTTGGATTTATGAACTCAGATTATTGACTTTGCGATGTTTACCACTTATCAGTAGTTCTCCATTGATGGCTTTGCTTTAACTTTTGACACGCATGTGATTCCGAAATCAAACACAAGCACACACATGCGGACACACACAAACACACACAGTTTGGATGCATTTGCTCCATGGGAACCTTAAAACCTGCGTGTTGAGGCTTGAAAGAGATACAGTCAAGTGCTTATATCAGCTCAGGTTAGAGATAAAAGACAATGGATCTTTGATCTTTGTGTACCAAAAACCACGTATTTCTTCTGTGCTTTGCTGCCTGTAATTTATTTTGCAATGAGGAGGCTTTTTAAAACTTTTTTTGTGCATCTGCTTGTCTTCAGCAATGCCCGATGTCATGCCTATTCAGACACAAACATGTACATCTGGGAATCGTGTACTACTCGGATTTACAAATGAGCAACTGAGCAGCGTCGAAGCAGTAGATAAAGGCAAATGAGTGCTGCGGTCTAGAGCATCTAGAGATCCTGCAGAGATCCCAGGTGTCCATGGGTTGCTGTTCAGATCCAGAAAGAAAAGCATTTCTAATGCATCATGAACCGACTCAAAATATTCCAATTATTACACACTAAATTTAAGAAAGAATAAGTTAAAGATCTGCATTTAAGCTATCTTATCACTCAGTCTCACTCTCTCAGCCCTATTACATGATTTGTAGTATGTATATGAAATATATATTTTGTCCTCTTATTGTATGCACTTCTGTATTTTAGATAATATTGACAAATTGTAATTCTTAACATCTAACGTATAACTCATAACTTGCAGTCATGTTAGAAAGGTGTTCTCACATAAGTTCTATTAGAATGAAAAGTAGAGCTGTTATATATTGTCTATAATAGGTATAAAAATGTCTATGGTACATATTTTTCTATACGTTTTCTATCGCAATGTCGGGAAAAAAAACAGTGGCCAAACTGCGTTATGGCAACATTTACGTTATTTGAATGAAGCTTTACATTGTGATGCTTGCACGTTATGTTCATTTTGCACTAAAGTTCTTAGTAAAATGAGAAAATACTCAATACTTTTCATTTGTTAAGTATTTAATTCACACAGGAATATACAAACATAGGGCTTTACCATGTTATTTCATATATCGAATACATTCTATATTGTGATATATGTCATTATCGAGACATGAATTTACCTATATCGGATAGAAGATTTTGGCCATATCACACAGCCCTAAAAAAGTATATTAATTCACCATAATGTGAAACATATGATATGTGAAATACAGTTTCACATGTAATAGATTCCGATTACGTGTTTTTCCGATGTCAGATATATAACCTGTGTAAGACGACATCATGTGTGATACCAGACATTTCACGTGTAATATAACGTGAAAAAGCATAAATTCACATAGAGGTACATGTTGTTTTATGGACATTTTGAAATATGTATATATATATGTGAGAACATACATTTCACACGCATTTTGAAAAAGATCAGTACACCCATGTTAGTTTTAGATTGGTAATGTGGGATTTGCTTACATTCTATAAACATTGCATGGAAAGTTGCGTTACTGCACCTTTAAATTCTGTTGTTGCTGTTGTAAAAGGGTTCATCCCTCTGTACAAGAGTGAACTGTCAGTCAGAACGGGGAGTGCTGGGGCTGCTGGGATGACAACTGCTGAATACCTGAGATATTTCTTCTAGCAGAAAACAAGCTGAGACAGAGAGAGACGGAGAGGTGGAAATAGTGACGGAAAGAGACAAATAAGACAGACCCTGCTTTCACACTGCTGCGTCTTTCACACAATTTCAGAAGAACAGCAAAAAAGAGAAAAAAGAAAAGAGTTTCAAAAGAATAGAAAAGAGAGAAGCCACGTGGATGCTCTTAACAATCTCTTGTCACAGGCACAGGCTTCTTCGACCAAAGAATATAAACAAACAGTTGGCTCTACACTGTCATCACTGGTTACTGGGTGGAGTACTGTTATTAAATCTCTTGGAGACAGCGCAAAAAAAGAAAAGAAAGTGAAAGAGTAAAGGCACAGCTAAAGAGAGAGAGAGAGGGATAAATATAACACAAAAACTTCAGAGAGAGAGAGAGAGAGAGAAGAGATATTTAAAGCACAGAGAGAAGAAAGACACTGACTAAGAAACAGAATCAAGAAGAGAGCTCTAATTTGTCATGTTAAAGGACGGTAAGACTCAAATTACATTGTTCTATTTCTGGAGTTGTACAAGTGCGGTGTTGTTCATTTTCTGTGCAATTCCTTACTCCATGTTGACATAGGAAGTACCATTCAACAAGTCGGCAGCCTCTCGTGTTAGTCTCCTGCTTCGAGCTCCAGATGTTTACAGTAGCCCTTGCTATGAATAATGTCTTCATTTGTTTTTCCCTCTGCAGTAACCAGAGATGAATAAAGCACCTCTTCTCCCAGTGATCCAGGCAGGGGACGGCAGGACACTGTCCAGGTGGGTCACTTTGGTATGCAGCTCAGACTCTGCTGAGTTTTGTTTGAAAGTATGTATGTTTCATATCGACACACTTTATCAAGCTCTGTGATAAGCAATAATGAACATTGTCTGACATATGTCAGCCATATTTGCACCATGACTAAACAAACATGACTCTTGTGTGGCGCTGCTCTGTGCTGCGTCATGGTTCTCTACACCTTTTGTATTTAGTCATTCAGAATATGAATCAGCTTTATTGACCAAGTATGTGCACTCAGACAAAGAATTTGACTCTGGTTTTTCGTTGCTCTTATTTTACATACGCAGAAATGTCACATGGGTGCTTTATATACATGAGGTATGACAGTATATACAGTGTATACAGCGTGCTTGGATTTATTTTTGACAGTAATGTTAAAAAAAATGTGTATTTAAACTATAAAATATGTAATGGGCAGGCCCAGTGGATGTTAGTGTTATTTACAGGCACAGTGGATGTTGCTGTTGTGTTCATTTCAGAGCACAGTTTCTCTCACTGCTCAACACCTACAACTGCTTCCTAAAGGACCACACTCAACTGCACCTCAGTTACTCTCAGGTATGTTATAATTTTCACCTTTTCAATTTTGTTGTGCATTAATTAATATTTGTCAGCCTTATTATTGCCCTTAGACATATGCCATAACCAGGGCCAGACGGACTCTGCGGACGCAGAATTCCGCCAAGAATTTTCTGCAGATTTTCCTCTGATTTTCCGCATATTTAAAAACAAAAACTGAATGTTAACCCCTTAGTGTTCCACGGGCCGTCAGTTTTTTTTTTCAGGTGTAAAATATTAATTTTATGAGATATTATTATCAAATTTCAACTGGGACTAGGTAAGACTTCTTGCTGTAGCCCCATTGTGTTTTCAGGCTAATAAGTCCCAGCAATAGTCATCTACAGGCATTTTTCTATAAAAAGAATTCAGGTGGACATAAAAACTTTATTTTCCAGTACATTTAAATTTTGATTACTCAAAGCCAATAGCACTTACAGTAATCCTAACTGTTGGAGAAGAAGCCTCAGAGTGTTACCTTTCAAAAGAAACCATAGACATGCATGTAGAACAAATGGTTCAAGAACAGCTTCCAATTTACTTTGTGTATGCCTTGGATAGGCGTTTTTGGCTAATTTTACAGGAGTGTTGAGGGGTTAACACATCTGCAACACGAGCAGAATAATCAGTCTGCTAAATTCTGCGGATTTTCATTTTAAATGACAAAAAATCACAGGAGGTTGCGAAAAGTGTAGACATAAGAAGTATCTTCAGGACTCTTATTTATTAGCGATTACATGGCTGCTTTTTGAATCAGGGTTCATGAAGTGGTGTGTTAATTGAATGTGTGACTGTAATTATACACCCTACTGCAGGTGTCTATGGCTCTGTCTCTGTAACAGGGTGGTGATGGAAAGGTGGTGGTGGAAGGCTTCCTGAATATCTCCTGGGGAGTACGGAGACCCATCCGGCTGAAAATACAGGACGATAAACAGATGCTGCCCTTTGCTCCTGCGTTCCCACCTGACCCCACCAGTCCAGTCAGCCCCATAGGAGACAAGAGGTTGCTTTCAGCTTTCATTTTTTTTGTGATATCACTTACATGTCTGCAACACAGAGAGATATGACGAATAGATGTTTATTGGCATTACAAAAAAAAAAAAATAGGATGGATTTTCTTCTACTAAACTCCATTTTTCTAATGGAATCATTTCAATATGATGTTACATCATCTATATTTGACTAGTTAAAGGTGCCGTAGGTAGGATTGCGAAGATCCAGGACTTAGCCAAAAAATTTGAACATCAACTTCTCAGTCTCTCCCCCCTTTCCGCTAAAGCCCAAAATGGTCTCCTAAGCCCCTCCCCCCACAAGGGAGAATGAATGCGTGTGCATGAGCAGTGATTGACACGCAGTTAGACACCCCCCCTGGCCCTGATTGGTGCATCTGAACAGGGAGCGGTGGATTTTTGCAAATCACACTACAGGCTGTAGGTGGTGCCAGAGGAGCCGGATTTTTTTTTTAAATTACCTGCTTCATGTAGTTCTACTGGAACATAGGGTCAGTTTCAGCGGATATGACAGAAAGTTAGTTTTTTAAGATGAGTGAATTGGTAATTTATTTTGTTGTAAAAAGGAACAGGTTAGATTAGGAGCTGTTCAGTCATCAACCATGACAAGGTAACGTTTGACTTTCCGACCGATAATGCTAACAATGGCACATTTGTACAGAGCTGGTCATAAATCAGCAATTTTTATTTTACATATGTCAACTTTACCAGCCATCATTACGTTCCCTCACATAGTAAATCCAAATATGAGCTTCTGGATTTACAAGTAGACATGTGTATTGATTAAACATCTGTAGAGTGCAGGGAACGCTCAATGGTGTTTTTTGCCCTCCAACGGTGCCTTCCAGGCAGCTAACCCTAACCTTAACCCTAAACATAACCATTGCTGCGCTGCCTGGGAGGAGAAGTTGGGGGCAACAAACACCAAAGACCGCAGGGAACACAGTGGAGAGATCATGCTGACATTTACACAACCCTTAATCCAGTTAACGCAGCTCTCTATATGTGTACGATTGAGTATCCTCTAGTTCCTGCAACAAGTCATAATTTGCTCTGCATTTTTCCTTCGTGCAACCAACAATAAAGTGAGCTTTTAGAAAAATCCGTAGAAATACGGGCAAAAATACTGTGTTACTATGAAGAATATGAATTTTCTGTAATGATTCTTCAAAGGTGTTTTTTTTTCGTATTCTGATGTTTTGGATGAATGTATAAATGTGAGGATTTACTGTAAATCTACGTCATTTTTCGGTTTTGGATTAACTGAAAATGTCCGTAAACTTTACGGGAAAAAAACGTACTGGTAATTTTCTGCCAGGACATTATGTTTTGTTTTTTTGTTTGTTTATGTTTTTCTACGGATTTTTTTTCTTACAGTGTAGACAAATCAACTAGACTGGGTAAACCCAGCCCGATCTGCCGGCGATTTGATTTCTCCCTGCAGCTCAGGCTGGAAACCTGTAGTTTATCTATCCTGCTTCCGTTACAATTTTGCTGCGACCAATCGCAAACTGGCTTATCCACCTGGCGCGCTATTGTTGTATTGTTTAACACGATGATGATAGAGAAGCGACCAAACAGCTTCTTGTTTACATTCAACATGGCGGCCACCGAAGCACAGCAATCCGTTGATGCCACTGTCGCTGCTAATGTCACCCGGATCGTTGGTCTGATTGGTTGAAGGACTATGCAATTGCGTACACGAGTCATTTGAACTATGCCCGTTGATCACGCCTCTTGTGCAGTAGAAAATACAGAGCAGGCTCCCCAGACTAATGTTCAATCTTAAAAGATTGAGCTTGGTCTGGTGCTAGCCAGACAACAAATCAACTGTTGTGTAAATCAGATGTTTCATGCCAAGATTAAAGCATGTGAAATGTAATTGAAGTTAATATCTACATGCAGGTAGGTTACGGATCAGTTTGAAGTCTCTGAGATGATTCCCTCCATTGTCTCTTTCTGCAGGGGAATGTCCCGATGGGGAGAATATGTTGACCTCCACCAGATAGATGAGATGACTGACACACCACAGGACTCAGTAGTCACCAAACCTTTACCAGGTTGGTTTTTATTTTCCTCCGATATCCCATAATTGAACTCTCAACAATGTTATCTAAAAAGTAGTGGTGAAGAAAGTATACTTTTACTTAATTAAAAGCAATCCCACAGTGTATTAATGCTTAATTACAAGTCCTACATTCAATATGTTTGTAGTACCCCTTGTCCGGAATTTTTCATTATTATCTTTCCTTTACATATTTAAAAAAACTATTGTATAGCATGTACAGCTGTCTTTAATGTCATTGTTAGGTGGGTTCCTTTTACAAGCCTTAGGTTGTTTTTTTTGTATGCCATCTGTGCATTTTATTGTGTTATTACATATTTCTTCTTTTTTATATTTTATATAAACAAATAAAGAAAATGAAAAATGTTAAAAAGTCCAAACATTTCAGCAGCAAAATGTACTAAAAGTACCAAAAGTTGAAATGCTCATTGTGCAGAATGACCCAACCCATTTTCGAATTATGATATAAATTATCAAATAAATCTATCCACCGCTACTAAAAAATGTTTAAGTTGCAACCGAGCAGTTGGGGGTGCGGTGACTTGCTCAAGAGCACTTGCAGCTGGCAGTGCCCAGGAGGTGAACTGGCACTTCTCCAGCTACCACTCCACCACCATACTTTGGTCCGTATGGGGACTGGAACCGGTGACCCTCCAGTTCCCAACCCAACTCCCTACAGATATAAAAGTATTAATTAATGTATTACTGTTTCTTGCGGTGGCCGAGATGGTTCAACAAAAGCCACAACACAAACGCAAAAGCCACAACACAAACGCAAAAGCCACAACACAAACGTAAAAGCCACAACACAAACACAAAAGCTACAACACAAACACAAAAGCTACAACACAACTGTACTATATCTGTGAAGTTACCTCTCTTTCTGAAACGCTCACTTCCGTTGTCGCTTATGTATTTGTGTTGTGACTTTTTTATTTGTGTTGTGGCTTTTGCGTTTGTGTTGTGGCTTTTGCGATTGAGTTGTGGCTTTTGCGTTTGTGTTGTGGCTTTTGCATTTGTGTTGTGGCTTTTGCATTTGTGTTGTGGCTTTTGCATTTGTGTTGAACCGTCTCGGCCACCGTAGTTTCGTTGCACAAACACAAAAGAAGAAGACCGCGGTATACATTGAATATGGCACATTTTATCCGTGTGTTTGTTTAGGCCCAGCTGTTTATGAGACGACCACATTGCGTCCTGCGAGGCGGAAGAACTCGGAGCTGGAGGCGGAGTCCAACCTGTTTCGCTGTATGAGTGACGCCTCGTTGGTCAAGAGGAGGAGGGGTAGGGGGAAGTCAGCAGCACAAATAGAGAAAGAAAGACAGCATCGCTTTTCAATCAATGGACACTTCTATAACTATAAGGTAGGTTTCTGCTCAACGCCCCCCCCCCCATGACTTGTACCTAGTTTTCATCGATCCCTCATCTCTCGTTTATCATTCTCTTACTGTCTAGCTCAACCCTCCCCTCCCTTTCCATGTAACACATATGTCACTA
Organism: Sander lucioperca; assembly: GCF_008315115.2. Taxonomy (NCBI): domain Eukaryota; kingdom Metazoa; phylum Chordata; class Actinopteri; order Perciformes; family Percidae; genus Sander; species Sander lucioperca. The sequence goes on along the minus strand of NC_050186.1, from coordinate 30,641,311 downwards.
TTTTTCCCTCACTCCCATCCGCACTGTAACTCACCCGCCTCTCACTGTCTGCAGACCGCTATCTTCACCCCATCCTTCGGCACACCAACTAAAGTTCGTATCTCCAGCAGTATGAACACAAACCAGGTCATTGAACAGCTACTAACCAAGTTCAAGGTGAGCTTTTGTACACGTTCTTCAAAGTGCAGGAGAAAAACAGTGACGTGGTCAACAGCACTAACATGCATCACAGTAATGTCATTTTAATCAAAAGTATGTATGAGCCACTGCATTGTTTTATATATAGTTTAAACAGACTTAAATGGACTTTCTCAGAAGGAGACATTCACAGGATTAAAGCTATAGTGCGTGATTATTTTATATTACAGAAATGAACGTCCGTTACATTCAGGCCATTGCCAAATGAGTTGAAAGCTAATTAAGCCTATCAGCGCCACACAACTCTCTCTGTATTTCTCATTACGTCTATGTTTACAAAATGGTGTAGTCCGGCGACATTCGAGCGCAGAAGCTCGAGTGATGCGTTTTACCAACCCGTTCTCACTCCCAACTTGTGAAATACTGGCTCTCAGCGTCAGATACAGAAAAATCACCCTTTAGCTTCTCTATGGGACGCACCGGGCATAGCAGCAGCTTGACTGTGGTGCTGTAAGATGGCGTAGTATTAAGAGCGGCAACGGTAGCGAGTAGTATGAAAGACCTAAAATCCACGTAAGACGGTAGGTTAGGGTGGTGGATGGGTCAAACAACACAGGACTTTCACCCAGGAGATTGGGGTTTGTGTCCCATTCTTCTCCAGCGTGTCACTGAAACGTACATTTTGTAAACCCACCCAAGATCTTTTCCTAAACCTAACTGTCCTGTTCTCATGCCGCATGTCAGTTAAACGTACGTCCCGACCCAGAGCGCCCAAAAGTGATGCCAAGAGTCCCGACCAAGGCCAAAATGGCCGGATTAGCTCAGTTGGTAGAGCAGGCGCACATATATAGAGGTTTACTCCTCAACGCAGTGGCCGCGGGTTTGACTCCGACCTGCGGCCCTTTACTGCATGTCATCCCCCCACTCTCTCCCCTTTCATGTCTTCATCTGTCCTGTGAAAATAAAGGCCTAAAAATGCCCCCAAAAAAAGAATCTTTAACACTAGAAGTGCCGGAATTCCATAACTACTAGAACTGCCGTGAGCGGTCATTTTGACCGCCAGATTCCAAACTCTATAATCTCTCATGATAAATACCTAATTGCGATATTGTATTATGTATTGTGTTAGGATATCAGAAAAAACGTAATAACACCGAAATGTACATTTTAACGAGTTTAATTATACATTTGAGTAGTAATACGTGTTTCAGTAATTGATATCATGGCATAGTAAACCGTAATTATTTCATACATTCATATCCCGAAAAATATGGTGTGGAAATTCATTCAACTTAATTCATAACAGCCAAATAACAATTAAAAGTATCTTATTTAAACATTTATAACCTAACCTAGCCCTGCTCGGACAGTGTGCCGCTGCCCTTTTTTCCTCCATAAACTCCGCTCTCAGCTCCTCTGCCAGTTGCTGCATGAACTTCCTCCGGACAATTTTACTGCTGGTGCACTCCTTGGAGAGGATGTGTGCAATGATTCCAGCCAGTTCGAGGTTGTATAAAGTTATATGAACATGTAAACAGCCACCGGCCATCTACGTGTACCGCGCCTTTCACAGAGCGAGCACCCGGTGTTTGCCTTCTGATTCAGAACAGAGTCCATCCACGCCGTAGTAGCCGTAGTGGCTTTGCCTTCGGCCCATCGGTGATACCCACACTTGTTACTTGGGAACGCTAGTTCCGTTTCTCTGACAGAGACTATGGTAGTTACTAAGCAACCAAGATGCATCTTCAACCGCGCGAAAAATGAAAAACAATACCGCGAAAATCCGAGCGGTCAATATGACCGTGTATGGCCGAAATAGGTAAAGTGATTGTATTTTCTTTGCCTTTTGTGTAATGTATATAAAAACAATTTTAAATTAAAATACAGACTCTTTTAGGAAAAGTCAGGCAGCAGCAGGATTGTATTTTTTTATTCAGCAAAGTTATTACACATATAAATTTCAAAACGGTCAAAATGACCGTCATGGCCGTTCTAGTGTTAAATATGACGCCAAAGGGCAAGACACTGAAGGAGACTCTTTGCGTCAGTAAAAAAATGCCAAAGGCTCCTGACCAAGTGTCACTTTTTGACGCGCTGTGAGTGAGAATGATTTGGTTTTTACGTCACCGCTGAGAAAGGACAACAGCAGCGTTCAGCTTTGGAGACAAAGAGGACATAAAATTACAAGATAATCACCTCTTCTGAAGAGTCCATCATGTTTTTTTAATCCTCCGTGTCCTCCTTAATTTGACGGGATAAACGCTACTAACAACGGCGTGGAGGAGGGGTGGGGGTTGTACGCGATCACCGAAGGCTTGCGTCATGTGGACGCGCCGACAGTGTCATTACTTAGAACTCCTCATGGGGGAGACAGAAACTACGCACTATAGCTTTAAACCCTGTATGTAATGTGTGTATTTATTTGACTGTTGATGAAAGTAAGAATTACACAGAATGTTTTACAGTTAGCTTTGACGGTGCAGGTGCAGGAGCTGATCATTCTTTCATGTTCTGACAGGGTTAATCAGTAAATGAATATGAATTAGAGCTCATTGAATTGGGGTTAATTTTGCAAATGATGTGCTTAATCCATTTATTATAGATTACACAGATATGTGCAAAAAATAAAATCAACTATGTTTGGGCTGTTCAAAAAAGTACCTATGAAACATCTTTTTAAGAAAAAAAATAACAGGGATTTATAGGCTGTGAAGTAATGTGATTTATTAAAATCATCGTAATAGAATAATAGACCTTAATTGGCCAACCAGAACAAGGATTTACTGATAGATGTTTAAATATTTGTCTTGTATGTTCATCCACCAGATAATGAACGATCCCCAGGAGTTTGCTCTGTACTGTGTTCACCAGAGTGGAGGTATGGTTTGTTACACAGTCAATGAAATAATCAGACGCTAAAAGACAGCAATAGACCTTTTTTACAGCAGACATGTCATAGTAGGAAAAGCACAAGTGTATTCAAAACCATTAATGATGGCTACATTCCACTTAGGAGAGGCCCTGGTCCCTGGCCCCTGAAATAGCTTTACTGGGACACTTAATGGAATTGAGCCATCGTTAAGGTCATTAATTTCTATTACTATGACTATAACTATGAACTATGATGAGTCAAAGTGTCTGCTGTGAAAAAGGTCCATTAAGTTGCTTCACTGATGTTGTGTGTGTGTGTGTGTGTGTGTGTGTGTGTGTGTGTGTGTGTGTGTGTGTGTGTGTGTGTGTGTGTGTGTGTGTGTGTGTGTGTGTGTGTGTGTTGTTCAGAAAAGAGGAAGCTCAGTAACAGAGACCAGCCACTATGGGAGCGCATACTACAGGGACCCTCTGATGACATTATGAAGATCTTTTTGATCGACATGGACGAAGAGGAAGTCAGCAACGATGTGAGTGTTCTAAACCTGCCTCCCGAGGGACTAACGTAGAGACCAGACCAAAACACTTCAAGCATGTTCTGACACCAGTACTGGAAAAATATTGATTTGGTAAAAGACGTTGCATCCATGTATTTCGGTGCAGTTTGATTTGAGTTTAACGACAGAAGAATCTTTCATCTGGAATGTGAATATTTGTCAGGAGTTGGTGTCACTCACTCCCTTAGGACATTTCTACAGACATGCAAAAATTTAAATTTTCTGGCCACATAAATGTGAAATGTATTCACATGTACAATTGAAGAGACTAAAGCCCAGTTCAGACCAAAGATTCACGACGAGACAAAACCGTTTTAGGACGTTGCAGAGAAAAGTTGCAGCCGTCTAAACCGGTCCGTCTCAGCTCGACTCAACCAGCTGATGGTTTCGCTGCGACTCAGCTGGTTTTAGAACGTAAGGGACGTCACCTGTTTGCAACAGCCAATAGCGAAGTTAGCTGGTAAAGTCAGCTATAAACTATAGAAATTAAATGATCCATAATCCATTTGATTTTGTGTTATAAACAGCTGGTCGAAATGGCAGAGTTTTAGACGGAGCCTCAACGACGAAACCACGGTAACGTGCAATAGATTCTCACTCCCATCTTGTAAAAATACTGACGCTTGGTCAGGTGCCTTTGTCATCGTTATTGACGCTAAAAGTCTCCTTTAGCGTCATATCTAAACGCGCTTTATCTAAACGCGCTTGGTCGGGACTATTGGCGTGACTTTTGACGCTGTTAGGTTAAGGAAAAGGTCGTGGGTGGGCTTACGTTTCCGTGATACGCGGGAAGAACGGGACAGTGGGGTTTAGGAAAATAAGAACGGGACGGTTGGGTTTAGGAAAAGAAGAACGGGACGGTTGGGTTCAGGAAAACAATAACGGGACGGTTGGGTTTAGTAAAAGAAGAAAGCAACGGTTGGGTTTAGGAAACGTGACACGCGGGACACGATCCCCGGTCTCCTGGGTGAAAGTCCTGTGTTATTTGGCCCATCCACCACCCTAACCAACCTCCCTATGCAGATTTTCGGCCTTTCATACTACTCGCTACCGTAGTCGTAGCTGCTGCGCTCCCTGGTGCGTTCTACAAACACGCTGACGGGTGCTTTTTTCGTCGCTTCAGACGCTGACAGCCACTGTCCAAACGTCCATATTTTACAAGTTCAGAGTGAGAACGGGTTGTAACGTTATATGGTCAAGCAAGACTGAAGAGAGGGAGCGCCCAGCGGCGCTAGAACAAAGCAGTGAATTAAAAAAAAGGAACATGTTTTTATATATATAACTTTATTTACAGACTCAAGGTCCAGATATAAATGTACACATAACATATTACAGGAAGGGTACACACAAACATAAAAACATACAGACATACTGTCTACCACATATTACATAAAGGGAACATACAAAACATACATACATATATACATACATATACAGACACAAAGATGGTTATGCACAATACTTAAAACATATGCAGATGCGTGTTCCAGTGTTTCCAGAGTTTGGAAGTATATCTGGTATCACTAAGTGCAGGGTTAGTTAAGGCAGTTAAAATTGTATTCTTCGACTCTGTTAATCGGCACCTGAATTTGTACATAAGATTCCTCAGCACAGCATGGAAGGTGGGAACATTACTCGTCACAAACAAATGACTAGCACTGGTCCATCTTGGACACTTCAACAAAATTCTAAGTTCATCATTGTATGCCACCTTTATCTTATTTATCTTTGCTTTACTATAGCTGCACCATAGGTGAGCTGTATAAAGTGGTGTACAGTATGCTCTGAAAAGAGACGTTTTAACTTCTTCAGTACACATATGAAATTTGCGTGCCAACATATTTGCTTGTCCATATAATTTACAGTACTGGCGCTGTATGTCATCATCGTCACAAAAATCATCCCTGATAATGTGGCCCAGGTATTTTGTTTTATTAACTACGTTTAACTCTTGCCCTGTCAAATAAAAAGACGAAAAGCATAGCTTCCTGTCCTCCTTAGTTCTGACAATCATTACAACACTCTTTTTTGCATTGAATTTGATGTCATACTGTAGTCCATAGTTTGAACAGACTCTAAGCAGTTGTTGTAGGCCAGCACTATAAGGAGACATAACAATTAAATTATCTGCATATATCAGATGATTAATACGCCTATCTCCCACCATACAACCAGTCTTACACACTTCTAATGTCCTAGAAAGATCATCCATATACAAATTAAAAAGAACAGGTGACAATATTCCACCTTGTCTAACCCAATTGGTAACTGAGAAAGGATCCGATGTAATCTAGCTCGCATTGTTTGATGGGAGTACCAATAATGCAAGATACGTATTAGGTATGGGGGGACCCCTCGCTCTTTTTGATTAATCATCGCTGGAAATGCAGCTGTAGCAAGCATCTCAATACCACTAACAACATCCACATTCATATTTACACAGAACAAATGACATATGCAGCCAGGGGCGATTCCAGGATCAGACCTTTAGGGGGGCTCAGCCCCTAATGACAATGTGACATGGAAGTGTGAGCTAGCTACTGAACAACAACATTAGCTAACGTTTTTTGGCACTATGATGGACACTATGATGGAACTTAACCCAACACTTTATAAAGTCACAGTAATAACGACCAATTTGACACAATGTTCTAACATTCAGCAATTTTAGTTTCTTACGTTTCAATTTGGGTTCTAAAAACTTCTTCTCTGGGGACGACCGTTAAACTTCACAACCGCACTCCTACTCTCTCTCTGACAGATTAGATAGAGACTCAGCCAAAGGCGAGAGTCTGGCACAACCACCTCCGATTGGCCAAAACTGCATTCGGCTTGAACCCCCCTAAAAAGGGTCTAAAATCGCCCATGTATCCAGCTACAAAAAAGCCTAAAAGTGGGAAGTTAGAACGGAAGAACAAAGAATCATTGCTATGGAGATGATGCACCGTCTCGCAGGTTTCAGAACGCTGCAGACCGGCTCGTTGCAAGAGGTTGCAAGTTTCAACTCGTCTCGTCGCGAGTCTTTGGTCTGAACTGGGCTTTATACATAAAAAAAAACCGTCTTGCCAGATTCTTTTTCAGAACTGAAAATGAAGGTCTCTTTCATTTGAATTCAACCTCTCGTAATGTATACGCATCTTCGAGTGCATCAGAGAAAAATGATATCCTGGATTTGCAGATGTCCCTCTGAATAATTATTATTTGTTGTAGTGTTTATAATTGTGATTGTGAGAGCATATATGGTAGTGTCTTGTTTGCTATTTTAGTCAAGTTTATTTGCCACAATCTTAATATTGCCCTATTACAGATTTGATTTACTTTCTCCTCTCCTCTCCTCTCCTCTCCTCTCCTCTCCTCTCCTCTCCTCTCCTCTCCTCTCCTCTCCTCTCCTCTCCTCTCATCTCCTCTCCTCTCCTCTCCTCTCCTCTCCTCTCTTCTCAGGTAGCCCAGTATCTGAACTTGGAACTTCCTATCCTGGAGCAGGTTTTACTGAAACTCAGAGAAGAGGAGAACAGAGAGATACAGAGAGTCATTAGCAAGTCAGTATATGATCTTATGCATGTATATTCTTCCTTAAAGGATGCCATTAGCTTGAATTGATTGGAGAGTTGATGTTACAGTGCATTATGTAAATTAAAGGCGGTGAAGTAAAGTGTCTGGTTATAGACCTTCAGCCGTTAAACTCACAATATGAAACGACAACATCTTCATGCACAACCAATCACTCATATAGTTTGACACTGTGCAGTTTACTGCCCTCTTATGCATGACTTCATCCTCCTACACACCTGTCATACAGATGTACATAGACTATATTCACTTTAAAGTGTTTGGAAACAAAAACCCTGTAGTACCACTTCTATGGCAGTACATTTGCAGCTCACTCGTGTGTCGCGTGTGTGTGTGTGTGTGTGTGTGTGTGTGTGTGTGTGTGTGTGTGTGTGTGTGTGTGTCAGGTACCACCAGCAGCATAGACTCCTGTCCCATATGCTGACCTCTAAGATGTCACCTCACATTGAGACCAGCGTCTGACGACTGCCGGCTCTAGCATCACTGTAAGGATGAAGGAGTAGCTGTGGAGAACGCTACGAATAACACCACCTACCTGACATACTGACAAAATACATGGTTCATTTGCAAGTCAAACTGGGTCACTTATATCATTCATTTATTCACATTATTTTTTCCTTACATTTTTTTTAATCTGTAAAATAAGTACAACATATGTTTATAAGATATTGCTGTAAATAACTGTAAATTTGTGTTTATTATTAAATATATGTTGTGGGACCAGCATGACTTCTTATGAATTTTTTCAGAGGTTAGTTAGAATCAGGGAAATATTCTATACACATAAACAAATGTTGAATGTAAATATGGCTTAATTTGAAAGTGTTACCTGGTCATCAAGGACCACAGTGGAAATAAGTCTTGAAATATATAGTTACCCTTGACATTAGAAGATGTGCTTAATTTTGTCATGAGGACAAATCCTCTGTGTACACTTAGATTGCCTCCTTGAGTCCTCCACTTGCCTCACTTCCTTGCGTCTTAGTCTCTCCCACCGAGGAGGCACGGGAGCGAGGAAATCATGGGAGGAGAGAGGCAACGAGCAAATGTGTTGTAGAGGGATGAGATGTCCTTTCCTCTGAAGCGTCACATTAATTTGTCAGCTGTGTGGGCGGAGTTAGCAACTCCTTCAGCTGCACGGCTTCCGGGAGGGCTACTCTCGTGTTTCCTCGGTTATAGCTCCTTGATGATCCCTCCTCGATACTCGGTCCTCGGGGCAGAAATAAGAGCTTTGAGACAGCCTTTACCGAGGAGGGACGGAACAACTTCCGGTTCAGTCGAGGAGCTATCAAATAAGGACTATGAGATGCAGCCGTTCTCTCTTCCCCGACTCAAACCCGTCATTCCCTCTCTTTCCACCAGCTGTCCACCTTCACACACCCACCTACACACCTGCTCCTCATTACCTTATTAGTCCCTTATATAACAGCCACCCAGCACCTACTCCCTGCCAGACCGCATGTTGGGCCTCCAAAGTCTTAGCACTCCAGCCTCTGCTCTTGTTTGTTTGCCTGGCCCCGTGTGGACTTTGCTGACTGACTGCTTGTTGCTGACCTCTGATGCTCTCCAAGGAATGCAGTAAAGCAAATTTTTTTTCTTATCTGCTTTGATCCTGAGATAGCTGCTAACCTTTACGACCAGAGCCTCACTAAGAGCCCCGTGCCATTCTTTACTAACTCACTCTGTGCAGCCACACTTTGATTCCAAATAGATATTTCAGGTTGAGTGTTGGAGAAATGCGTTGCAAATGATTCACCAGACATCTAGATTATTTCCATTTGATCAAACAAGGCAGCCATAAAAACCAGAGTTGTAAAACAGGAAAACTGCTTACAAGTGGAAAACCCTGTCATTGTAATGAAATAATGGTATAGTGAGCGGTGGTGCCTGGGCTGTTTAGTGGCAAAGACTTTTTAAACACTTGCCAGCCCACTAGACAACCTCATATTACCCAGCAGTACTGAGTCTAATTTTCCTCTGACATGATGAATGACCCAATGAGAATAAATTGCAATTGGTTGTTTTATTAAAGGATAGAGTTTCTTTGTGAAGCCCGCCAAGGAGCCCAAACTAGTTCGCTTTTTAGAAATGGAAAGCAACGCCGCTTTACTGTGTTAAGGAGATTCACAGATGTTGGTTGGGTGACCCCTAGTCTCGCTTTGCCAGACCTTCTAGACTGGGGTCTGGCTAGTCCACACAACATTCCAGGATGGGAGAAAAACATGCTCTAGTTTATTGGCATTTCTTTAAACCAATCACAATCATCTTGGGTGTACGTTCAAAGATTGTTTTAGTCGTGCAACAGAAAACTCAGATTGGACAGATAGTCTAGCTAGCTGTCTGGATTTACCCTGCAGAGATCTGAGGAGCAGTTAACCATGGTCCTCATAAATCCACCGGAGTTTAAAATTCCAACACAAAGAAAGTGGAAGGTAACGGACATCCGGCCAAAAAGAGTGACATCCGGCGGACTTTTCGGCGGCACCTGAACAATCCTGGAAGTGGAACGTCGTCGATATAGACTAATACATTCCTAATAATATTAAATGTGTAGATGAGAGTTGGAAAAATATGTATGTGAGAGTAAAATACATGTAAGGCCAAGACTGACTATGCCTTCTATGTGTCTTTAGTAGCCTACAACAGCGCATAAGGGCCATTGTAGGTAAAAGAAAAATATATTATAGAGCCAGGGGGCTAATATTTGAAAAGAAAAAGAAAACTGTCGTAACTTTATGAGAAAAAAACCTTGGATATTCTCTGAGATAAAAGTGGTACATTTAACAGAAAAATACAAATTTACAAGAAAAAGAATCAAATTCTCTCTGACATCATTAAGTCATAAATCTGTGATCTCTTCCCCCCCCCCGTAATCAATTTATTTTTTACCAACATTGGCCCTAATACGCCGTCGTACTTTAGTGTATACAATATAGCCTACTTGCGAAATGTAATCTTATTTTACTGTAAGGATCATTTAGAAGGGTCAAAAGAGGAACAACTTCATTATGTTTTAAAACGTGTGTGTATGTATGTATATTTTATTATTTTGTCCTTTTTGCTACTTCTACGTCTTTTTGAAAATGGCCCACTCACTTATGTACTGGCCCGCCCAAAATACTATTTCTGCCTACGCCACTGATATACAGTATATTAAACATTGTTTTGTACAGAACATGCCTTCAACTTCCAAAAATTGGACACCAACAACTTGAACACGTCTTCTGTCATGCATTACGGAAGGTAACATCTCTTAATGTCATTAACAGTGCTATTGTTAGCAAGATACTATATTTTTATTGTATTTGTTTTCTCATGTTGTCGGTATCCTGCAAAACATTCGAACAACTGTGTTGTTTTGTTATTTAATTTTTTGTTTCTTTTTTTTTTTTTTTTTTTTTTTGGCCATTTGGGTGCCCTGTAAGAAGCTGTCGATACAACGTTGACGTATTGTCACCAAGATGTGAAGCCAGATTACAGTAAAGTAACTGTAAAATGTAAATGTGCACAGGTGGCAATAATCAGTCATTGTTTTCGGCATGACACTTAAATATTCCAGCATTTTTATACGCAACATTAACGAGGTCAATTTTCCGTAAGTATATACATGTTTAAGGATACAGTACAATATAATGTTGTCTCCCTGACATGTTTTTAGCATGTGTTAAGACTTTTCTGCTTGATTGAATGAACGTCATTCAAACTACTTAAACCAAAACGTCACACGATGGTACTTAAACCAGTGGGTGACGTCCCTGCATCTTTTGGCTGTGTGACTTTTTAAAGTTTATAGTATATAATAGTAGTAGTAGTAGTAGTAGTAGTAGTAGTAGTAGTAGTAGTAGTAGTAGTAGTAGTATAGTTTGAATTATGGGAACACATTTATGCTTTTGAAGTCATAATGCGGGTAGGCTGTGTTATTTGTTGTGCTTTGTTAAACTTACCAATCTTTTCAGAAATGTGAAAGAAAATGAAGACAAAAGATATCTCCAAAATGTTATGAGTGGCAATGTGTGCAATCATATTGTTGATTTCATGTATGTAAAAATCCCAGCAATTAAATAAAAACTGATGTAGAATTTCATGTTCTTTACCACTCTTAATTTATTTTGTTTATTTATTTTATTTATTTTTTTTTTTTAAATCGCTCATGTAAGCAAACTTTTTTTTTTCTATCTTTTGATAGAATACAAAACCATAAAATGAATAAAGAATATGGCAGTGGTGGCCTAGAGGTTAGAGAAGCGAGCTTGGGACCGGGAGGTCGCCGGCAGGATAAAATCTGGGTGGGGAAAGTGAAAGAGCAGTGCTTGTCCCTCCCTCATTACCACCACTGAGGTGCCCTTGAGCAAGGCCCTTAACCCCAACCGCTCCAGTGGAGCTGCTCAGTGGCCAGCAGATCAGACTGTGGTTGTACCGGGCAGCTTCCAGGTATGAATGTGTAACTGTGTGAATGTGACAGGTCGTCGTTGCAAATGAGAAATTGTTCTCAATCGACTTACCTGGATAAATAAAGGTTAAAAAAAAAAAAGTAATAATATGAAGCTGCAAACCACAAATACTCTTCACATTATGGTAACAAAACTCATTTCCAAAGAACTTTTATTGAGACTGGGTTAAGAAAAAAACATTGTATCAAAATACAATAATGTAGTCAAAGCTGTAGCGCTAAACTAAAACAAATTAAACGTTGTCCACAAGTTTCCTGCACCTGTGTGTCAGCGGCTCATATTTGTTGTTGCGAAGGTTGAAAGTCGTCACAAAGTGGCACTTCACATGCTGCGGAGGAGGAAACGACAATAACTATGACGTTTGAATGCATTGGGGAAATCTCCAAAATCTAACCTACTGTCAATGGCAATAGGTATGGAGGCTTTGAGAGGCAAATGAGCTAAAACTATTCTGACGAGACATTTTCTAAGTTGAGCTAAATAGTTTTCTCTCCTGTGTTTAGGACTTAAGAACAGATGAAAAAGAAGTTTTGCCAGGTTAATCGTCCTAAGTTCCATTCAAATAATAATCATACGCGAAAAACGTTTTGGCACGTGAAATAGTTTTTGGCCGGATCATTTTGAAGTGTTGTAATACTCTATTCGGTAACAAGAGGATGGAGTGCAGTGAAGGGAAATTTCTTTCTAAATTAGTAAAGACTATAATTCTGGCAAAACCAGGAGAGAAAACAGTTTAGATCAGACTTAGAAAATGGATCACCAATTATTTTTTTCTCACTTGCCTCTCAGGGCTTCCGTAAATAAGTCATTTTTGATTATAAGACAGAAAAGCATACACGTTAATGTGTTGCTTGGCTTTAAAACTGTGTGAAACAGAATTATTGGTGAGTTGAACATAACGTCTTAAACACATAGGAACGCAGGCGTTAAAACAAATGTACCTTTTTCACCAGACTGCAGCTGTCCAAGTCATGGTTTTCAGCCTTGAGACACTTGGTTTTTCCCAGGACCGCATCAATCTTAAAGTTGATCACGTTGGTCACCTATAGTAACAAGATGAGTGGACAGAGGACAGAACTATTAGATGGTGTCACGCTATAATGGGTTGCATGGTGGTGACATGATGTGTTGCATGGGAGTTCCTTTGTTTCTGAAAGATGAATCTAACCTGAGACTGAGCGGTGGTGATGGAGACCAGTTTGAACATATTCTTGCTCTTGGAGTGTGTGTTGAACATCTCCACAGCATGTTGAGTTGCCTTATGAACCTCATCTGACTCTGGATTCCTTTCAAACCAGCCACCCACGAGAGGCACTTTCTCTATGAGGAAATTAAACACAGACACAAGGTCCATGTCATATAGTTGCATTAATTAGGGCAATGATAAAAAAAACTAAGTGGCATGTGGCCTACTCTATGTTGTCAATCAAATAACAGACATTAAAGTGGCACAGCACCATTTCATACACATAGTATCATGGTTGATTCTACATATTTTGTATTCTAATCTTACGTAATTTCCCTTTTTAAAAAAGCAACTCCACATTAAGTCTATGAGGAGAAACTATGTTTGCATGGACCACAGAAGGTTGAAAGGTTCAAGTCTATTGTCTTATATTACACAACTGCCATGGTGGGTGTAGTCTGTTGCACTTCGGAACACACCCAAGTGTATAATTGGGCTACAATGCATAGTGAACCTATTCAGTCATTACTTATTCATTGCTTAACAGGGTGTGGATAGAACCTGTAGCCAAAACAGGAATTTCAACCAATGTTTAGTTACTACTGGAGATACGCTTGACACAAAAATCTAAGCAATTTTGATGACGGCACCGATTATCTACACAAGAAAGTACAAACAAGCATGGTGACGTCAGCATGGTGACATCAATATGGTGACATCAGCATGCTAACATGCTCACTATGTACTGTGTATATAAATTATCTTTACTAGAGAAACACTGCTTTGTCCTTGACCTGATGATTGAGGTTTGGCAGAGTAGTAAAGCTGTTTTGGCAGTGTTAAGAGTAAAACTGAATCCAGGGGTTTGGTGTTCTGGACTCTAACAGCAAATTTTCAGGATGAAGGAGCATAAAACCCCCAAATGGAAACACACAGAATCATAACACTGACTGATTTTGCCATTGGAGTCAGTGTATTTGTATATATAAGTATGAGTGTGCTTTTTATTTGCTTAAGTTAAACATCACTATTATGCCAACTGTGAATGTAAATGGAAAGAGCAACACAGTCATGACATGACAAACATGTACATCTAGGCTATTTCTGTTTGATTCTGTGTAACATTCACAGTATACAGTACATAGCTGAACCAACCAGAATATTTATCTGCTCAGTAAAACCATTTCATTAACAGAAGCCACAGACGAATTTGATGAATTGGTACTGAGTGGCACTGATGGATAATTTTTCATTTCCAAACACTTCCAGACCAAACTACATTCTGCCAAATGAAATAGCATCTGACAAATGACATATTTCCCAGACTGCTGCCAATGCCAAACCTTCTGACTCACTGCACCCAACCAGACAGAAGTACACAGTCACTGTCTACACACCGAGTAAATGAGTGACCTATTTATGTTGCCATTATGTCACAAAGGCAGACACTGTGTCATTTCTTTTAGTTATTTGAAATAATTTTAGGTTGAATCATTTTATTGCTTAACTTGACACTATATAGCCCAGGCCTAGGTAATCTGCTCATACAAGACATGTTTTTCAGTATTACACATAGGCCTAATTTCCCTGTTGGTTTCAGTGGTCAGATGGGACTATACCAGCTTTTAGAAATAAACTAGCTAGCTTCCTTCATTGCCTTGAGTTGTTGCCTAATTTTATAGATATGATGTTTATATCTTCTGTCTTTTATTAAATAGAGTATAAACATACTAATTACAGTATTTCTACATTTTATCTCATTGTTTCTCTGTAAAGTGCTATAGAAATTGTTTATTTGTGTCATGTCATAGTATTTGAAATGGCATATGAACACACAAAGTTCAATCTATAATTCTTTTGTTTTGGCATGGTCTCTAAATTGTTAGTCATAATTATGACTCAGATGCCCATGCTGCTGTCATTGTTGCATAGTTGCGTTGTCCTGTCAATCAACCTGTTTTGTTCCTATTTATCTCCTTATGCAAAAGAGTGTGTACACAGTACAAAGTTATTCTCTGTTGTAATATTATTCACGCTTTTCTCACTGCACTAACTGTCTACGTTATCACTACACACATTGCATTGTATGTTAAATATTAGAATCTCAATGACACTTGGTTATATTGCCTTTTTTCAGAATTGCATGCTTCACTTGGTTTTACTAGACTTAAATAATATTTTCCTTTATCCACAGATCCACTTATTGGGGCACTCACCAGAATTCAGGAGACAAATCAGGAAATGACTATTTCATACAAATTTGTCGTACATATTTAAAATATGCACAAAATAAAGTGTCAAAAAGCCCCTTTCTCTCATCTGGATCACAACAACAAATACTATATAGTAATTACAATTAATATATAAATAATATGTAGTGTAACCTGCTGGGTAATGACATCAGGGCAGTGTAAGTAGTTGTAGCTAGTATTTGTGGAGCTTTAAAGACACCTATCATTTCTATCTTCAAATGTGTTTTAGGAAGAAAAAAAAATCTTTGTTTCTTGTTGTTTGCTCGTTTATCAATTCTGTTACCACTTTTCAAAACGTGATATCAACCTCCGAAGTCTGCTCTCCCAAAGAAATTACTCAGAAACAGAGTAGCTCAGTTTATTCTCTGTCCTATAATATTTTTTTTTTTTTTATCTCGCTTGCCTCCCTGTAACTCGCCATTTCCACACTCATGTTTCTTATCCATATCAGTACTTACTTTTTGTCACGACTTCCTCCACAGGCTGATCTCCCAAACACAGCTGGATAGCTGACAGACATATCACCACTGCAAGCGGGAGATACATCTTCTAACCGGGCTGGGCTCGCCACAAGGGGAAAACTGGTGGAAGATGGATCTCCACAAAAAGGCTTCAGATGAGCAGGACACTTTAAGTGAAGTGAACCACTTACCAATCAACTCGCAGACGTCCTACAGTGTTTGCAGCAAACTGATGGTGTTTGGGTCCACGGAGAAAGCAGTAAAACAAAACAAAAAGGTGAGACATTGAAGACGGTTACTGAAAAAATAAAGATACAGCAACAGAGCCAGAAAGTGCAAAAATGACAGATATAGAAATGGCTACAAAGAAAGAAACATTACAACTCCTTACCTTTCTGATATTGAAAAAAATAGGACTTCACCTAGTGAATGCCGGAGCAACAGTGAGCCAGGCTGAGAGAAATATTGCGAGTGAAGAGGAGAGAGAGAGAGAGAGAGAGAGAGAGAGAGAGAGAGAGAGAGAGAGAGAGAGAGAGAGAGAGAGAGAGAGAGAGAGAGAGAGAGAGAGAGAGAGAGAGAGAGAGAGAGAGAGAGAGAGAGAGAGAGAGAGAGAGAGAGAGAGAGAGAGAGAGAGAGAGAGAGAGAGAGAGAGAGAGAGAGAGAGAGAGAGAGAGAGAGAGAGAGAGAGAGAGTCGTCAGTCCTCATTTAAGCTCTGGTATGTTAAACAAACCAGTGCAGACCACACCCCCCCCAACTGCCTGACAATGATGTCATGCAGGGATTTGACAACCATCAGCAGCTTTGGTGTGTGTGTGTGTGTGTGTGCGTTTGCATTCGCATTCATGCGTTATGTGGCCTGCTAATGTGATGCGTCTATATGTGAATGCACATTTTGTCGGTTTCTTTACAAGGGTGAACACTGCACTTTTGTGGAGATGTGACTCAAACTCCGCTGGTTACTCTTGTTGGCAGGCGGTGAGTCACTGTACAAATTATAGCACACAGCAGAACCTCATTACACACCATTTCGAGGTACATCAACATACTGTCTAGAACATTTATTATTATGTGATAAAGGCTTCAGCTATTCTGATAGCACTGAATAAATGCACAAATGTCAGAGTTGAACTGAGTGGAATTAATGAATTGTGTGTCCTCATTTATAAAGATGTGGCTGACAGACAGGAAAGCAGATTCTTTTGGATGCCTCTCCCTCAGCTTTTTAACAGAGTGATGGCTAACAGCAATGTTTCGATATGTCAAATTCTACTAAATCTGACATATGTCAGATTTTAATAAATGCTGATTGTATGCCTGTAAATGAGAGAGCTACACTCCATAATTTTAACCCCAAAACACTGGTCAATTGCATGCCAAAGAATTGATTGTTTGGGCCACTAGGGGGCAGAATACCTCTACAATAAGCTAAAAGACAGGAGCCCTGACATATTATTGCCTCGTGAAATTGTAAGGCTACAGTGTGGCCCCTTACTTCCTACACCTAGTTCCAGCACACTTGTTCACACACCACACCCATCTTCGACCTTCGGCCTTTATTTTGATTGTAATGACACACCTGTAAGGTTTCGTGACTGCATCTTACACTGTTGTGACACTGTCGCTGTGACAAACTCTGTCTTTCACTTGTTTCCCTTCAACTCTCTTTTTATTATCAAATAAAAAAATTAAATGGTCAAAAATATATAATAAAGACAGAAAAATATATTTGGCTTTTTACCTTGATGTTCCACTTTCTTCACATAGTTGCCAAGTTTGTTAGTCGGCTGTTTGGTGCTGGTCAGGCAGTGTATATTTGGTTTATTGGAGCTTTTTTGCTAAAACCAGCTTCTGCTGAAGCTGGAAATGTAGTTGATGAGAGCAGTGACACTGAACCAAACCAAAGAAAGAGCTAAAAGAGTATGAAAAGCTCAGTGGCGCTGCAGAGTTGAGTGAAAATCCTTTGTGGGTTTGTTACTTGTGTGCAACTTTACAGTCATATGACTTTAATAAATGTAGCAGAATAATGAACTGTGATTTTGTATGGGCCATATGAGGTGAAAGTACTCAGACCCACTTTTATCAGTCAAAGTCACAGTACTTTTTTGTGTAGTGGTTGTGGTTTAAATTTCATGACATTTTCCACACTCTCAGCTCTCAGTTTTGAGTCTTGCTGTGGGCATTGAATGTGGGCATAATAGTTGTTTATCTGTTAGTTGGCAGGGTCAAAAACCTGTCAACAGATTTTTATTAAAACACTGACTAAGGAATAAGTGTTATTTTAAATGGAGTTCCAGGACCAGGCTGTTAACATTGCAAGATGGGAAACAGCATCCATTACATTTTGTCCCAATGAAGTAAGACTTAGCCATACAAATAGTTGGGGCTGCTAGTTCATTAGTATAGTACTACAAATTCAGATACAAAGGCAATTAAATGTCTTATCAGTAAACCGATTCAAGTAGCATACAAAACCTTCACCTTAAATATGCCCACACAGGGACAAAATAATGTATATACCTTTTAGAAAAGTTAAGGGGCAAAATCTAATTAAACTTTAAATATGTATTCTAACTTTAGACGAAAAGCAAGAGTTTTCCAGAGGTTTCTGGTGTGCTTGTACTGATAAAGTGGATGCAAACTCCTGCCGAGAAGCAGTAGCAGCAAAAACTGTCCTGTCCTGTTAGTAGTGTCCTGTATACTGTCCTGTGACAGTGATCAGTCCCATGACCGTCATGGAGTCACAGGACAGTGTCTCTGAGTCACAGTACAGTGTACAGGACAGTGTCTGACTGTCCCGGGACAGTCATGGAGTCACAGAACAGTGTCTCGGAGTCACAGGACAGTGTACAGGACAGTGTCTGACTGTCCTGGGACAGTCATGGAATCACAGGACAGTGTCTGGGAGTCACAGGACAGTATACAGGACGGTGTCTGACTGTCCCGGGACAGTCATGGAGTCACAGGACACTGTATGGGAGTCACAGGACAGTATACAGGACGGTGTCTGACTGTCCCAGGACAGTCATGGAGTCACAGGACAGTGTCTGGGAGTCACAGGACAGTGTCTGACTGTCCCGGGACAGTCATGGAGTCACAGGACAGTGTCTGGGAGTCACAGGACAGTGTCTGACTGTCCCGGGACAGTCATGGAGTCACAGGACAGTGTCTCTGAGTCACAGGACAGGGTACAGGACAGTTTCTGACTGTCCCGGGACAGTCATGGAGTCACAGGACAGTGTCTGGGAGTCACAGGACAGTATACAGGATGGTGTCTGACTGTCCCGGGACAGTCATGGAGTCACAGGACAGTGTCTGGGAGTCACAGGACAGTGTACAGGACAGTGTCTGACTGTCCCGGGACAGTCATGGAGTCACAGGACAGTGTCTGGGAGTCACAGGACAGAGTACAGGACACTACTAACAGGATAGGACAGATTTTGCTGCCACTGCTGCTGCTCCTGCCCTACAGTTTCGACTCCAGTGTGTCATGAGTGAGAAGTCCCAGCAGGGGGAAGCAACACTATATCACATAATGCAAAAGGTGGTTGACAAGGCTCAATGACTAGATTGTCATGGTTAGTTGTGTTTGATAACAGGGAAGCTTGAATACAATAAGTGCACATTATGAGCAGTCAATTTCAATTTAAAAACATAATAAACATACAAAGAGTTGTGCATGTACGTTTATTTTTCTCAATGGTCACTCTGTCTTTCAGGTACACAATTTTGGATTTCAAGAAGGAGCACTATACCAAGTAGTCAGTTTAGGATTTGGTGGCAGATAAGAGATGTAGAAGTTAGATGTAAATGCATCATAAATAGAGATAGCTAAATGATATACAAAAAACTCTGACAGCTCTGACAGAGGAAGCGTAGATAAAGACACGTGAGGCAAAGGGATAGGCAGATGGGATCAGAATGACAGGTACATTGGCTCTGACAGATGGACAGGCAGATAGACGCCAGACAAAAAGACAGACTGAAAGAAAAGAACCATGCAGATGGAGAGGCAGTCGGAAAACAAGGAGCAGATGCAACACCACACGCTACAGCCTCAAAATGTACAACAGATTTAAATCAACACCACTCTGACAACCTAAATAAACATGCAGCACTTAGAGCTTTACAAAAGTTGTGCTTGTTGATGGGTTATACTGAACACTTTACTATATTAAATTGCACAGGTATGATAACACAAATAGGCAAGTTACACTTTTTAAGATAATTCACACTGAAAAGTCAACATGCAGGAAGACAGCGGAAAAAACGCCCTCTCTAAGTAGGCCAGGTTTGTATTCACTGTCCCCAACGAGACTAACTGTAACTCTTCCAATCAGGTTCAGCATGCGGCTCGCTGGATTTGCTCAATTTGGAAATCCCCCTTTTCAATGGAATAATTGATGTCAGTGTTGTTTGTCTGATGAGCGGGCTGGACACCAACTGCCACAGCTTTCAGTCAAATTGTTCTTGTCCAGTCTGTCCAGGGCAAAGGTCAAAGTTACTTCACAAATAAACAGCCAAAACAGAGCAGCTTCAACAGCTGTGTGCTGTTTTTTTTTTCTTTCAAACATATTTTAGAGTAAATATGTGTTGTTAATTGTACATTTTACAATACACTTAAAACAAGTACTTGTATAGCATTTTCTTGTATCATTATGGCCATCATATTGTACTTCTACTGACCTATGGTCAGGAAACTGGACTTTTTTTTTAAAGATTATTTTTTGGGCATTTTATGCTTATAGGACAGCTGAAGATATGAAAGGGGAGAGAGAAGGGGAATGACATGCAGCAAAGGGCCGCTGCGACAAGGACTGAGCCTTTGTAAATGGGGCGCATGCTCTACCAGGTGAGCTATCCAGGCGCCCCGAGGAAACTGGACTTTTAAGCTAGCGCTTATCTTTTGCACCCCCACACTCCACACTACCACGTACTTATATACTATTGATAATATTTATTTACAAGCATAACTATATATTTGCCTTATGCCCTCTCTGCACCTTATCTATTTATCACATTGTAAAACTCTTTACTGTGCAATGCATTTCCATTGTATTTTGTTGTGTGGCCATTATAGCCTTTAATAGACAGGACAGCTGTAGACCGGAAACAGGGGAGAGAGGGAGGGAAGACATGCAACAAATGGCCGCAGGTCGGACTCGAACCGTGAGCCGCTGCATCGAGGACTGAGCCTCTGTATATGGGCGCCTGCTCTACCAGGTGAGCTACCCAGGTTCCCACATTCCCACTGTATTTGTATTTGTATCCCTCCTCTAAAAGTGCATTTGTGTTGTATTGTATTGTGATTGTATTAATAGTATTGTGTTGTGTTGAGATCTGGCAGTGAAGAAACCTTAATTTCCCCACTGGGGATTAATAAAGTCATCTATCTATCTATCTATCTATCTATCTATCTACCCAGTGGTGTAGTCCAGGGTATACGCTGGTATACGGCGTATACCTACTTATTTTTCAGTCAGCATTGCGTATACCCACTTCTAAATCCCCCCTGATGCGCACCATTCAGTAATATCTGTGAGCCTGATTGCCCATTTTTTCCTCAAGGATAGTGAAGCCATGACCCACCCTCCTCTGCCTCTAATTGGCTGGTACTCGCTGCTTTCACTGATTAGATTGGTTAACTTTAGGCATGAGGACTGATGAGCCAATCAGAGGTGGAGTAGGGCGGGTCATGCCGAGGAAAATATCGCTAATACCTCAGGTGCCAGTGAAAAAAAACAAAAAAAACCCTCAGGTGCCGGTGCCACTTGACTACGATAACGGCAGCAGACCAAACAACAGATGAAGAAATAACACAAGCGGCGGTGTGCCAGCCCAGTTGATGGAAGACATAATTCTGAGGTAAGTTTTAAGGTGGTTTCCAAATCAATCATTATTTTAAACTACTGGCAAATTGCCAGTGGCAATATGACTGCACATTTAGAGGAGAAGAGATAACACCATGTTTGCCTCATGATAAATACATTTTACATTCATCCAGGCTGCTTGTGTGACCAGTAGTAACTACAAACTGCTCCTAATCAAGTCATGATCATTTTATAATAGTGAGCAAGTAGAAATGACAGATTTTTGGGTAAACTAAATCATAGTCTTACGTGTCGCTGTTTCTAAAACAGGGCTTTTTTCTGGACTACTTTAAAAAAAAAAAGAAAAAAAAAAGGTGAACACTGAGAGTATACCCACTTCTCCAGGGACCACTACACCACTGTATCTACCTACCTAGCTACCTACTGTAGGCTATATTTGGTATATGATATAAAAAACGAGTAGTACATGTTGCTGAACCTATAACACACAGTAACATTTTGAATGACATCTGTGTGAAATGTGCAATGATCATGCAAGCCTAAAGACGTTATAGTCAAGACTGAGTAATTAGTTTATCAGGCACACCTGTACAGTTGAATTCCAACCAATATGACACCACTGCAATACATTTTACCGTTGTGAAGCCTACACTCCTCAGCGTCTGTTGACGATGCATCAGAGAGGTTTTGATTCAACCCCGTGGTAATGTTGAGGCTGTAGCGTTGCATCACATTGACAGATGACTTTTTCCACCTCCATTTACATTCACAAGGGAGGATAAAAGGTCATTGCTTTGGCTAATGAGATGTCTCCGTCATCCAGTTTATTGCCTGCTGAAGCAACGAGCACTGGAGCCATTAATGGATTTAATGTGTTTACGTAGGCATCATCACACAACAGGTGAGTTACATAATAAATAAATAAATAAATAAATAAATCAGGGTCCTGTCTCATGAAGTAGGATTGACAATTAAGCTGGATGACTGAGTAAAATCCGGAAAAAAAAGCTTGTTGTGAAAATAGTAAGCTATTTGACAGTCTACCGTGATCTGTTTGATTGTAATGAGCTTCACACAAGCTGTCCCTCATGTGCTATTTGTCCTTACCAGTAGAAGGCTGAAATGAATGTATTGTATGAATGTAAGTTAGCTGTACATAAATAATACATACATATTTTTTGATCACTTACGTCGTGTTTTCCTCTACTCTCCTTAAACTAAAGGCAAAAACTCATCATGAAAATAAAAAAGTTTCTTATAGTTGGATTATTTAAAAATGTCCTTGATTCAAAGTAAACACGATTATATTAATAAATAAAAATAAATTATTAATTAAATAAATAAAAAAATCATAAAGACAAAATATAAAAGTAATAGTCAATTCATTGTTAAATCATTGGCTTTTCTAGGTAAACCCAATGCATACATAGTTTTATCATTTTGTACATCATTTCACCATAAACTAAAACTGCATTCATTAAAACGTTGTTGTTGTTGTTGTGAGTTTTGCATTCAGTTTGCAGTTTGTAAAACTACCAACCAATACCACTCTGCGATGTCTGTTAGCTGCAACATTTCCCTTGGAAAGTGATGCAACTACAAACCATCATAATCCTGCTGCAGGAGACCTGTATCTGTTTTTCCTATGCAACATTCCTTAAACCTCAGACCTGGGATCAGTGTTGATAGTTCAGCCTCCATAATCCCTTTACAATTAGGACCCGCCCACTAAACGGGGTGATTGACAGCCGGCTCCTCCAACGAGGCGGCGGCCGACTTGTCTGGCCTCCTTCCCTTCCCTCCTCCTCCTCCTTGTCCGACTTTGTTGCTCTCGTACCCCGCTAGTCCGTCCGGCGGAGCCGAAGAACCACTCGACAAAGTCCCAACTATGGAAGGCGACAACATAATAATGCCTGTTTGACTCGGGAAGATTTTCCAAGGTAGGTTTGGTGACTCAAACTGTTCAAACCGGGGAGGAATGAATTACGGGCTATGAAGCTGCGAGTGTGTGGGGGGCGAAAAGTTTATCCGCCTCACTACACGGGACAGGAGGGAACAGAGGGAGATTTACTCCAATGTTGTTCACAGTGGGGATGTGTCATGCTGCTAGCTTGCGTGTTGGTCCCCCTTTAGCTTGTGTGGCACCCAGAGTACTTGTCATATTAATGTTATATGCTTTTTTTAATGATATGCTTTATGAGTATGCCTCGCACAATGTCCCAAAAATGAACATGTATGTGTAATTTTATGTCTGATAATTCTGAGATAAACTGGACTGCTTTCTTCACTCAGTGTTGATGCAGCTGTGTTTTGGGTTCAAATTTAATTCAGACCTTTTGTTAGTGGAAGTTGTAGGAAGGAAATTGCAGCACACAAGCAGAGTATTAGATATTATTGACTTTTTTTTGACTTTAGTATAACATGTATTAAGTTCATTTGTAGAATTACAAATTAGCATAATAAGACAACGCCTTTAATTTGATAGACTCAGCCTATGTGCGGATATGCCTTTGTGAGCTGTATGTTGCTGTGCATGCACGCTGTACATTTGTCTCTTTATAGGGAAAGTAACAGAAAGCCTAATCCATCAGAAGCATGACTTGTTTTGCTTCTAGCACTCAAACACCAGCACAGAAACACACTTGGCAGTGTATAAATGAAGCCTTTAAATCATGAGTCATCCAAAAGCACTTGTTGATGTGATAAACAACATTAGTCTGCATCCTGCTCTTTTCTTTTTGTATATGTATATACACAATTATAGTTCCGGGGCAGCAGTAAAGGTTAATGCTCTGAGTTCGCAATTACAAATACAGACATACAGAGAGGGACAGAGACAGTGGGATGGGGTCTCTCTACAGATGTGCATTCCTCCAGCCAGTGGAGTGATCAAGCCTTTAAATATAGCTTGACAGGAATGCAAACAGACCAAGCAGAAAGACGAAGCCCGCGGGCGTCTCAGGAGTAGGAGAGGGAAGGTAGGTGGTAGAAGGAGGCAGAGGGACTAGGCTGTGAGCTCTTTTTCCAAATGATCCCAAATGATCCCAATTTGTTTCCCTTTCTCAAACGTCTCCCTGTTTTAAGCATGATGTGGGTCAAAGTTCATGTTAAAAAGGGAGATGCCACCTGTCTATAGGTTGAAAGCCACTAAAAAAAGTCGTGGTGAAGTTTTTCAGGAGGGAGATTTTAAATCTAAATTTAAATCTTGGCTCTTGCATCGCTTTGTAACACTGCGTATCAGTGGCAGAACTTGAACCTTGCCCGCAAATCCTGTGATGTGACATCATCGGTGTACACGCTCGTGTTTATGAAACGGGCTGATAAAGAGATGATACAGGAAAACATGTTATGTTGTACAGAGCACATGTTGTGGAGGGCACAGAAGGAGATTGTCATTCATGCGTTGAAACTTGTATTGTATTTCTGTTCTGAGGCGTCATCTGGTTGTTTCTTGTTTGGCGGTTCTGTTGTTTTTATTTAATAGAACACGTTTGACATGAATCAGTGGGGTTGTGATGTAGACCAGTGGTTCCCAACCTGGGGTCCGGGGACCCCTCAGGGGGGCGGCAAAGATCAGAGGGGGTGCGCAAGTCTTTATCTGGTTTGAGGTTGAGGTAAAAAAAAAAAAAATATTTGCACATGTTAAACAAATTATGATAATACACTAGAATATATAATGTATACAAAAGTCTGTATTAAAAACTATATATTTTTGTTCT
This sequence comes from Sander lucioperca, assembly GCF_008315115.2. Lineage (NCBI taxonomy): Eukaryota > Metazoa > Chordata > Actinopteri > Perciformes > Percidae > Sander > Sander lucioperca. Next base: position 30,616,280 of record NC_050186.1, on the reverse strand, counting down.
CGCTTAAACTTGTAGGCAGGCTACTTAGTAGGCCAAACCTCCGGGACCTCTTAACCTGTGACCCTTACTGTCATCAGGTCAGCTGCTAGCTGCTATCATCCCGCCACGGCATCACTATTTTATGAATGAAACATGGCGGAGAAACGTAAAAGTGCTGATAACTCCTCTGTATCAAAAAAGAAAGTAAGGCTCTATCTCGAGAGTTACCTCAACTTCGTTTTCGGAGGGGGGGGCTCAGCTTTTCTTAGACATAAGTAGGGGGGGGCGCCAAGGAAAAAAGGTTGGGAACCACTGATGTAGACTATGCGTGTACTGGTGTATGAAAACCAAGCTAAGGTAGGGATTATCCTGTGTGGGTGTATCAAGCTGCATCCGTTCATGTATAACCCAATTTAGATTAAATGTAAAAGCAGTTTTGTTTTTCTCATTCATACCGCATATACTCAAAATAATAATAAAAAAAAAAAAAAATCTCAGGACATTTTGGCTGTCCCTATCACATTTGGCTGTTTGACAGAGTTTGGCCCAATCGCAAGTGACTGCACTGACCAGTTTTGACTTTTGTAGGCATTGGCGAGTGGCTTGTCACTGTTGGTTGCTTGAGAGATGAAAGGGAAGAGTTCACACTCATAGACTGTAGTTTGTTGGATGCCTGTTGACCAAGCGGAGCCAATTTTCCTCCTGCACTCCCATGTGGCAGTAAAACAGAGACCGAAGGGCTTGAGCCAGTCCTGTGATGTTAATATGTCCCAGGTTTTTTTCGGTGGCCCCCCAGTTTGATCACTGTTTATTGCTCTGTTTTGAAATCCCTTCAGCTAATTGAAACTTGTCATCTGAGTCAAAGCACAGAGATGGGCTGATTGTTGTTACGTCTTTAGCCAGAGTCCCTATATGTGCTCTGTGGAGAGTGGAGCCAAACACCTGGCCACTCCCTCCAGTATCTCGGTCAGTTACAACCGTTTGATGTTAATTAGAGGTGCAACGATGAATCGATTAGTTGTCAACTATTAAATTAATTGGCAACTATTTTGATAATCGATTAATCGGTTTGAGTCATTTTTTTAATAAAAAAAAAAAAAAGATTTCTCTGCTTCCAGCTTGTTAAATGTGAATATCTTCTAGTTTCTTCTCTCCTCTGTGACAGTAAACTCAATATCTTTGTGTTGTGGACAAAACAAGACATTTGAGGACGTCCTCTTAGGCTTTGGGAAACACTGATCCACATTTTTCACCATGTTTTGACATTTTTATAGATCAAACAACTAATCGATTAATCTAGAAAATAATCGCCAGATTAATCGACTATGAAAATAATCGTTCGTTGCAGCCCTACTGTTAATGGATTTCACTTCACAGACTGGGTGGCCCGAGCAGGAAAATGCTTCTTAAGTTTGTCAAAGTCACAGTAGATATACACAGTACATAGAAGACTGGCTTTGAAACCTGTGTAGCAGAACATCAGCTCTTTCACTCTCTTGACCACTTGACCACTGTGAAAGTAAATGTACACAGAGTAAAAAAAAACAAAACAAGAGAGACACCAGGTGCCTTGCTGTTTGCCTCTGGGAAGTTAGCCTGCCCATGAATTCCCAAGCCTTCTGTCTGTATAAAAGTAAAACTTGAGTATATTTTTGCTTTATGAACACTGTGACCGAAAAAAAACCCCTGTACAAAGATTATTTATAAATACCCTCAGTGAACAAATGTGCTCTTTGGACTCAGGTGCTACAGGGATATCCAAAAAGAACGGTCCATTAGAGGTGCTCAGATTTCTGAGAATATTGAAATCCCTTTAATTCAAACATTGCTGACAATACATGTTGATGCCTTTTGGAGCCTGTAAGGATGTAAGAAAAATGAAATATGCAAGGTGGCTCTGTAATAAAAAAGTAAAATCCTAAAAGTTCCAAAGCATTTACACTCTGGCTGTAAGGCAATACATGTGATAACTAAACTAGGGCTGCAACTAATGATTATTTTCATAGTCGATTAATCTGTCGATTATTTTCTCGATTAATCGTTTAGTTGTTTGATCTATAAAAATGTCAAAACAT